>NW_020528710.1:0-17778 GCF_003368295.1 Carassius auratus
GTGTACATGGAGCCATGACAAATTTTGATGTCTCGCCAAGCAAGAAAGTTGTTGTAACTCAGGCATAAAATGTTCAATCCTCCCCAACCTCACATGTTCGATAAAAGTCCTGCCGAACATCTGAAGGCCAATATTCCATTATAATGATAGCGCCACCTGCTGGCAACAGGAAGATGGCACATATATGGAATAAACATTGATATATTTACTTATATTTATGAGTTTAAACGCATATTTCTCACCGTTCACTATTAACTAAGCCACTCGCTGCCGGTGAGCCCGGGTGCGAGGCCCCGTTCATCCGCTGCTTGGCTTTAATTTTTTTTTAATTATTATTTTTTTTTTTTTTTTCAACGTAGGGGGCTTTTGGGGTCTTAACATGCTCGAAAACTTCTTGAAATTTGCACACACCTTGGAACCTGCGGCCATTAGGGCTGGGCAGAGACTATACACGGGCGTGGCACAGGGGCTCTACAGCGCCCCTGGAATACTGAGGGCCATATACATACATACTTGCACGTAGACACACGAAACTCGGTACACATGTAGATCTCATCAAACCAAACAACTTTCGTACTGCATGTCATAGGCTCCGCCCAACAGGAAGTTGGTTATTTAGGGTTTAGTATTCATATTTTTCGTCAAAGTTGTGGGGGCTTTTGGGGTCCTTAACATACTCAAAAACTCTTGAAAATTTGCGCACACTTTGGAATCTGTGGCCTTTAGGAGCCTGCAGAGGCTGGGACCCGGGCGTGGCACAAGGGCTCTACGGCGCCCCTGGATCACAGTCAGAAATGTTGATGTATAGCTCACACATACTCACACATATGCATATGAAACTCAGTACACATATAGATCTCATCGTGCCGAACAACTTTCGTATTGCATGTCATAGGCTCCGCCCAACAGGAAGTCAGCTATTTAGAGTTATGTAAAAAGCGCATGCTCTGGAATTTGAAATACTTGTCATAGGTTTTTTTGCGATTGCCACCAAATTCGGTCAACATGATCTCAAGACATTGGGGATGAAAAATTGCCAGGGGATTTTTGATATCTCTAACGGTTTGCTCGTGGCGAGGTGTTGAAATTATGGCGAGAAATGAGAAACAGGAAGTGTCTAATACCATCCACATACATTTCCTGATTTTAATCAAACTTCATCAGATTATTCTTTGTATGATGTCGATCGCATATATGTGACTATTAGGAGTCAAAGTTATAGCGCCACCAACTGGCAGCAGGAAGTGTGTCATTTTCAAAATGCTTTGAATTCAGCATCTTATTATTACTCAATTTGCTTCAAACTTCATCAGAATAATGTTAAAACACAGCCTATATAAATCTGCTGGGGGATATTGATATCTAAAAATATTGTTGCCGTGGCAACATGTTAAACTGGAATACTTCTCAGGTGATTTGAGGCATATAACATGCTTAGAATTTCATCAAACTCAGAACACATATCAGTATTTATGATAACTAGACACTGGCAAAAGTTCATAAGAGGGCGTGGAAGAGGCACTCTATAGCGCCACCTTTTGTCAAAAGTGGGGGGGTTAGTTTTAGCTACAGACACCAAACTCGGTACAAAAATTGTTCTCATCAAGACGGACAACTTTCTAATTCACAGTCATCAGCTACGATCAACAGGAAGTCAGCTATTTTGATTTGAATGTGGATTTTTTTTTACATTTAGCTGTGAATTAATGCATACTGCTCAGAGGAGAGTAACACTATACACACCAATTTTGTCTACATGATGCCAAAACATTTTAAACAACTTAAATTGCCAATAGATTTTGGATAGCTTGAACGGTTTTGTCTCTGTGATTTTTTTTAAATGACATTAAAAATGGAATTATTAATTTTCCTGCATTTTTTAATTCCAAACACTTCAAAACCTTTTTTCATACAGACAAAAAGTCATTCTGAGTAAATATGGATAGTTTCACGACTTTACAACACTGTATGGGTAACAGAAAATTAAAAAACTGTCAGACATCTCATCTCACTTCTGTCCCTCTGTTTGAGTGTATGTGCTTAGACTTCCATTGTCTGAGAGAAATTGCGCCCCTACAGGTGCAATTACCGGAGTTTTAGTTTCTCTTTTAAATCGGTTAAAATACAAATAAATACTTAGATTTAATTCACACTGACAAGCTAAACCAACATATATGATTATTACCGGGTCAGGGCTCATTAATAATTGATGTGTGGTCAGTGATACGTGAGAAACAGGAGAGATTAATCACCGCTCTGAGCAGGAGCGTGTGGAATGACGAGCTCAGAAAAAACGAGTTTATTCTTGTTTCATAGCTATTAAGAATAAAGTATTGCAGCGATATCACACAATTCACAAATTAGAACACACCAAGAGCTAAATTAAGATGTTTTTGAACTGTTTGTGTGAAAATTAAATATTTGTGGCTGCCTATCTGAAATCACCGCTCCGATCAGCGCGCACAGTGCCACAAGTTCAAAACTAACAAATTTATTCTTGTTTAAGAGCTTTTTAAAATAAAATATTGCCATAAATGCACACAATACACACATTATAACACAACAAGAGCTAAATACAGGTGTTTGTGACCCGTTTAAGTGTGCAAGACTATTTGAAAGCGCGACTGGCACAATAACATATATCTCTCGAGCTGCAGGATTCTGCCTTTCGTCGTACGAACGAACACATCACGGACAAGATTATTTCAAAATACATAATAGCTTGGCGAATATAAACGAAAACAGCCACGTGAACATAAACTGTTGAGAAATAAATCTGAAGTGGATCTACTGGATTTGAATATTAAGTGACCGCATATACCAGCTGCTTCTGTCTTCAATTTTAATCTATATATATATAAAAAGGAGACTCATTTGTCTTGGCTGCTTTTTTAATGTAGCGTATTTATTTATTTACTTTTTTATACATTTTGTATAATTTCATAGTTTATGTATTACAATTATAAAAACAAAAATAAATTTAGCCACTCACATAGAAATATCTTAGGCCTTATCCTTTTCTGACAGTTTTAGGGATTTTAAAAAATCCTAAAAAACCTTATTTGTGCTGCAAATAATAATTTCAAACTCATTTGATACTGACCTATGACATCCTCTGACATGCTATTTATTTGAATTTACATAATGTCATGGATGTAACAGTAAATCTGTTCAGCTCACAGATGAAGACTAAGCTGTAATGCAAGCAGAACACTTATAAATCATTTAAGGATTTGATAACACTGTAAAATAATGTCTTATTTGCTAACATTAGTAAATGCATTGGTAACACTTTATAATAACTGCACTCATTAGTAAATAGTCAGTTCGTGCTTTATAAAGTCTTGTCCCAACATTAATAGTCATTAGTAAGCAGCTTATAAATACAGCTATAAATAACTTTTTCTTGGTTTATAAGGACATATTTTAAAAAGGAGAGTAAAAGGTCAGTTATCTTCCTAAGAAAAATAAAAATAAACAAACACAACACAGATTGATACAGAAATATTTATTTCAATATGCAATAAAAGGAAACTGTACACTTGAATTATATATATATATATATATATATATATATATATATATATATTATATATATATATATATGTGTGTGTTGGTATGTGGGAAGCACAGTTTTTGAGTGCACTGTAGACTTGCTCTCCAGGTGGATTCTGGTTGTATGCAGTCCATAAGGTATGCTTTGTGTGTACATGTGAACAAGGAGAGGACACAAGACGTTTGAGATCATTTTTAATGGAGTTCAAGTAATAAAGAAAGACATTTGTTATGCATCTACATCCGTCTGCATGGACTCTGTACGTGTTTTAAACTTGCTAACCCCTATTATCAACGGCATTGGAAAGCCAATACACACACACAGACACATGTATATATATATACTTGATAAAAAAAAAAAATATATATATATAATATATATATATATATACTTGATAAAATATATATATATATATATATATATATATATATATTTTTTTTTTTTTTTTTTTTTTTATCAAGTGTACAGCTGTACAGTTTCTTTTTATCCATCTTGAAAAAATATTTCTGTGTTCTGTATCCCTCTGTGTTGTGTTTGACTTTTTAGTTTGGTAGATGAATGTTCCTTTAAATCTCATTTGTGAATGATTTAAATGTATAAATAGTCTTTGCTTTAGATGAGCTCACAAAGGACTGTCACCATTAGGACTCCCTATGCATAGGGCCCGGGATCTTGTGCAGCGCCCCTGCTGACAACTAGAATAATGTTATAATACTTAAAGTATGAAAATACAATGATTGAACTTTATAGCTTAAGAACAAAACATTTATAGCTGTATTTATGAACTGTTTAATAATGCCTATTAAAGGAGTGCTATTATTATTTTTCAAATTTAGTTATACTGTAATGTTGTTGTTTCAGCATAAAAAAAAGTTCTGCAAAGTTACTAAGCTGAAAGTCCAATTCAAAAGGAGATATTTTATTTAACAAAAAACACTTTTTTAAAAACTATAATGAACAAATTGTTTGGACTACAACAAATATTGTCCGGGATTTGTGATTTCACAAATATGGACGAATGGGATGAGAATTGGTTGAGCTGCACTATAGAAAGCAACGAGTGTGATACATATGTAGTTGACCATGAAGCCTGGAAGAGAAAAACAAAAGTCCTTATATTCAGGTGTGAAGAATTATTAGGCATTTTTTCCTTTACTGATAAAATAAGCCCAAAAAAAGGTTTAACTCAGATTGAAAAATGTGTTTCTAAAGTTATATATATTGTTCTGTAAATGTGATTTCAAAGTCTAGATCAGTGGTTTTCAACCTGTGGTCCGCGGCCCCCTAGTGGGCCGCGGTGGTATTGCAGGTGGGCCGCCAATTATTTTCTGTTCATTCCAGTCCATTCTAGGGCTTTGCGATTAAAAGAAAACGTCCTAAAATCACGATTTGAGTGTGCGCATATGCCTAACTCCAGGTTCACACACTGTCTGTGATGCGCCTTTTTTCTGAGCCAATGTTGACGGATCAGAGCGTTCTCACTGCGGTAAAAGGCTAGAAATAAAAATGTGCGAAAATAATTCATGTCTAACACATGAGCATAGAGTGAATTTGTTAGTGAACAGGATGCAGTTTAAGTGAGAGGAGACACGTTTTAAGTGTGCACACTCTCTCCTCGCAAAGCAGCGTGTATCTGAGCAAGCACGACCAGTTTTGTGACAGAGCAAAGGAAATCTGCTGCGAACAGAGAGATTCACACTCGTGCATTATTTTAATGTGCTTTCGCGTTATATTTATGCAGTCTCACTGCTGACCGCATACACACACTGTATACACACTGCAAACACCTGAGGCACCGCTACAATTAATGAGCTCTATGAACAATGCATGGCAAAAAAGAAAAAAAAGTCCCTGTATACAGGATTTTTTTTTTTTTTTTTTTTTGCCATAAGTCTATAAAAAATTTTTACATCGTCACTATAGGGATAATTTTGACTTATGTCTGTTCTAGAGATGTTACAACTTTTTGATAAAGCTCTGATTGGTTTTCTTTTGGAAATATGTTTCAAATTAATCCTGAATGCGTTCATGACTGTAAAAGCACAATTGCAAAATTGATCAAAAAAATCG
This sequence comes from Carassius auratus, assembly GCF_003368295.1. Lineage (NCBI taxonomy): Eukaryota > Metazoa > Chordata > Actinopteri > Cypriniformes > Cyprinidae > Carassius > Carassius auratus. The sequence goes on from NW_020528710.1 coordinate 5,627, forward strand.
CGATAGTTTTTTCTTTTTTTTTTTTTTTTTTTTTTTTTTCATATCGCACAGCCCTAGTTTATTCAATAAATATAGTTTAAAATCTAGCTTCTGAGTACTAAGTTATTAACCCAACAATAGCGGGGTCAGTTAATTTTTTTGAAGTGGGCCGCGCAAACATATGTGTTTGGTTGTGTGGGCCGCGAGTTGAAAAAGGTTGGGAACCACTGGTCTAGATGATTCGGATTAACCCTTTAACTGCCGTATCCCTTAAAACCTGACTGCCAGAGTGCTATTGTGAATGCATGTGCCCGCTTGGCACAGTTACCTGATGCCACAGGGGTGGTGTTGCACTGATGGCTTGAGCCCGCCATCGCTGCTTGCAGCTATATTTATTATTTATTATTATTATTTTTCTTCAAGGTTTCGGGGCTTTTGGGGCCCTTAACATGCTTAAAAAGTCTTGAAAATTGGCACACACATTGGAACCTGCGGCCATTAGGGCCGGGCAGAGACTGATACACGGGCGTGGCACAGGGGCTCTACAGCGCCCCCTGGAATATGGAGGGCCATATATCATACATACTTGGTCGTAGATGTACGAAACTCGGTACACATATAGAACTCATCAATACAAACAACTTTAGTATTGCATATCATAGGCTCCGCCCAACAGGAAGTTGGCTATTTGGGGTTTATTATTCATATTTGTCGTCAAAGTTGTGGGGGCTTTTGGGGTCCTTAACATACTCAAAAACTCTTGAAAATTTGCGCACACTTTGGAATATGTGGCCTTAAGGAGCCTGCAGAGGCTGGGACCCGGGCGTGGCACAGGGGCTCTACGGCGCCCCCTGGAACACAGTCATAAATGTTGATGTATAGCTCACACATACTTGCACGTATTAATATGAAACTCAGTAAACATATAGATCTCATTGTGCCGAACAACTTTCATATTGCATGTCATAGGCTCCACCTAACAGGAAGTCAGCTATTTAGAGTTATGTAAAAAGTGCATGCTCTGGAATTTGATATACTTGTCATAGGTTTTTTACTCGATTGCCACCAAACTCGGTCAACATGATCTCAAGACATTGGGGATGAAAAATTGCCAGGTGATTTTTGATATCTCGAACGGTTTGCTCGTGGCGAGGTGTTGAAATTATGGCGAGAATTGAGAAACAGGAAGTGTCTAATACCATCCACATACATTTCCTGATTTTAATCAAACTTAATCAGATTATTCATTGTATGATGTCGATCGCATATATGTGACTATTAGGAGTCAAAGTTATAGCGCCACCAACTGGCAGCAGGAAGTGTGTCATTTTCAAATGCTTTGATTTCAGCATCTTATTTTTACTTGATTTGCTTCAAACTTCATCAGAATAATGTTAATACACAGCCGATATAAATTTGCTGGGGGGATATTGATATCTAAAAATATTGTTGCCATGGCACCATGTCGAACTTGAATATTTCTCAGGTGATTTTAAGGCATATAACATACTTAGAATTTCATGAAATTCAGAACACATATCAGTATTTATGATAACTAGACACTGGCAAAAAGTTCATAAGAGGGCGTGGAAGAGGCACTCTATAGCGCCACCTTTTGTTAAAAGTGGGGGGGTTAGTTTTAGCTACAGACACCAAACTCGGTACAAAAATTGTTCTTATCAAGACGGACAACTTTCTAAATCACAGTCATCAGCTACGATCAACAGGAAGTCAGCTATTTTGATTTGAATGTGGATTTTTTTTTACATTTAGCTGTGAATTAATGCATACTGCTCAGAGGAGTGTAACACTTTACACACCAAACTTTGTTTACATGATGCCAAAACATTTTAAACAACTTAAATTGCCAATGGATTTTGGATAGCTTGAACGGTTTTGTTGTGGTGATTTTTTTAAATGACATTAAAAATGGAATTATTAATTGTCCTGCACTTTTAAATTCCAAACACTTCAAAACCTTTTTTCATACAGAAAAAAAAGTCATTCTGAGTAAATATGGATAGTTTCACGACTTTACAACACTGTATGGATAACAGAAAATTAAAAAACTGTCAGACATCTGATCTCACTCTGTCCCTCTGTTTGAGTGTGTGTGCTTAGACTTCCATTGTCTGAGAGAAATAGCGCCCCTACAGGTGCAGTTACCAGACTAAAAAAGGGAGGAGACTCTCTTTTGGTTTCACTTTTAAATCGGTTAAAATACAAATAAATACTTGGATTTAATTCACACTGACAAGCTAAACCAACATATATGATTATTACCAGCTCAGGGCTCATTAATAATGGATGTGTGGTCAGTGATACGTGAGAAACACGAGAGATGAATCACCGCTCTGAGCAGGAGCGTGTGGAATGACGAGCTCAGAAAAAACGAGTTTATTCTTGTTTTATAGCTATTAAAAATAAAGTATTGCAGCGATATCACACAATTCACCAATCAGAACACGCCAAGAGCTAAATTAAGATGTTTTTGAACTGTTTGTGTGAAAATGAAATATTTGCGGCTGCCTATCTGAAATCACTGCCTCCGATCAGCGCGTACAGTGTCACAAGTTCAAAACAAACGAATTTATTCTTGTTTAAGAGCTTTTTAAAATAAATTATTGCCATAAATGCTCACAATACACCCATTATAACACAACACAAGCTAAATGCAGGTGTTTGTGACCCGTTTATGTGCGCAAGACTGTTTGAAAGCGCGACTGGCAGAATAACATATATCTCTCGAGCTGCAGGATTCTGCCTTTCGTCGTAAGAACGAACACATCACGGACAAGATTATTTCAAAATACATAATAGCTTGGCTAATATAAACGAAAACAGCCACGTGAACATAAACTGTTGAGAAATAAATCTGAAGTGGATCTACTGGATTTTAATATTAAGTGACCGCATATACCAACTGCTTCCGTCTTCAATTTTAATCTATATAAAAAATGAAACTCATTCATCTTGGCTGCTTTTTTTCTGCTTTTTTTGTGTACGTATTTATTTATTATTTTGCTCTAACAAGACTTAATCTATATTTAATTAAATCAATTACATTTTATTTTACATTTGATTTGTCCATTTCTGCATCTAAACGCCTAAAAACCTAAAACATGCTCTATTATACTATTGTTAGCGATTTCTTTATCGTCCAATTTATCTGGTGTACACACTTTTATTTTCATAATAAACTTGTTTGTTAGATTATACACAGTTACAGTGGTCTATAATAAATATAAACAGGTTTTATTCAAGCTGTTTAGAATGATTGCCATAGGCTAATTTTTTTTAAATGTAAATAAAAATAAAATAAAAAAATAAATAAAAAACATTGGAAAGAATAACTGTTGTACTTTTTTATACATTTTGTATAATTTCATAGTTTATGCATTATAGTTATAAAAACAAATAAATTTAGCCACTCACATAGAAATCTTGGGCCTTATCCTTTTCTGACAGTTTTAGGGATTTTTAAAAATCCTAAAAAACCTTATTTGTGCTGCAAATAATAATTTCAAATTAATTTGATACTGACTTCTGACATCCTGTGACATGATATTTATTTGAATTTACATAATCTCATGGATGTAACAGTAAATCTGTTCAGCTCACAGATCAAGACTAAGCTCTAATGCAAGCAGAACTTTCACAAATGCTTGTAGGTCAATAAAATCATTACAAAACACTTACAAATCATTTAAGGGATTTGATAACACTGTAAAATAATGTCTAATTTGTTAACATTAGCAAATGCATTGATAACACTTTATAATAACTGCACTCATTAGTAAATAGTCAGTTCATGCTTTATAAAGCCTTGTCCCAATATTAATAGTCAGTAGTAAGCAGTTTATAAATACAGCTATAAATAGCTCATTTATTAAAAAGGAGAGTAAAGGGTCAGTTATCTTCCTATGAAAAATAAAAAAATAAAAATAAACAAACAACAACACAGATTGATACAGAACTCAGAAATGTTATTGTGGATTTATGATAAACTCAGCCTGTAAATGAATTCATTCTCCTCCAAGAAGACACAAGTAGTTCACACCAAACTTTTTTAACATGAAGCCATATACTGAAGATGTTAAATTGCAAATGGGTTTAGGATACCTTAAATGGTGTGGCCATAGCGATTTATTAAGTGAACATAAAATAATACAATAGTTATTTTACTATATCTTTAAAATTTTTAATTCCAACTCTTCATAATTTTTTATATACGTAGAAGTCATCATTTGAAGGAAGCACAGTAAGTTTCATAGCTTTATCATTTTCAAGAGCCAGCATAAAATTAAAACTATCATAACATATAAATCAAGCTTGCAATTCTTAGTACCAATAATGGCCACCAGATGGAGCTATAGGATTACTTTTAAATAATTATTGTAGAAACAAGTATGATTTAAATCATTTATAGAAATCTTTCAAAGAAAAATAATATGTATTTTATGTATTTTACAGATAAAATGACCCTCCCTTAATTAGAATAACAAGCTGAATTATTGTGAACCGTATATTAAGAATAATTCTTTATAGGCTTTATGGACAGATACGTTTTGAGTGACTCTTGAAGGTTCAGCACCACATCCTCTTTTACCACTGTTTAAAGAATGTAGCTTACAGTACAGGTGTGGATGAATTTTGAAAAGCTTGAATGGTTTTGTCTTGGTGATTTTTTGAAATAACATTAAAAAAGTAACCAGTAAATGTCTTTTATTTTTTTTAAGTGCAGCTTCTAAACACTTCAGAAAAATGTACACATAGAAGACAAGTCATTCTGAGGAAATATGCATAGTTTCATGACTATACAACATTATATGGATGATAGAAAATTAAAAAACTATCATACATCTGATGTCACTCTGTCCCTCTGTCACTGTGGGTAATGTGTGTGTGTGTGTGTGTGTGTGTGTGTGTGTGTGTGTGTGTGTGTGTGTTAAGTGAATTAGGTGTGAAACTATCAGGGAGCATTTAGTCTGCAGCGCCAACAATTTACAGAACTGCCACTTTCCTGGAGTCTCAGAATTACAATGCGTCAGGTTCTGAGAGATCTAAGATTCCAAAAAATGATTTAATTAGAATACCATGAAGTATTGTGAAATACTATATATTAAGACTTATATATAGGCTTTATGAACAGATTAGAGTGACTCGTGAAGGACCAGCACCACCTCCTCTGTCCGATGGTTTGAGGAATATATTTTCCTGAATCCGGGATTAAGATTTAGGATCTCATTTTATTCCACCTCCTTTCCTGAAAGTCTGTCTTGCAGAATTGACTAAAAATTAATCTTCACATTAATTCCTAATTATTTTGCAATTATTTTTGTCAGTTCTTCTTGACCAGTTTTTTTTTCTTCTTCTTTTCTGTCCTCATGACCCAGTCAGCATTTTTGTACAATGGTCAAGTCTTAATTTATCCATTTCTGTATTGCATTTCTGTTTGATATTTCTCATGGGTATTTCATAATTTTCGACTTTGAGTTAAAACTCTTTTTTAGCGCTTTTCATCTGTAAAAGAAAACATGCCTAATAATTCTGCACACATGAATATAAGGAGTTTTTCTCTTCCAGCTTTCCTGGAATATTGTATAGCACTCATAAATGATTAAATAAAAAATAATGGTAGTTATTAAGATTGATATGGTTTGGAATTGGTAAAATGTGCTTGGAAAAAAATCACAATAAAACAATGTTTTAATGTTTAAGTTTGGAATATTAACTGACATGAATGAATGCTATATAAATATTGTTCATGTTAACATAATGTTTATAAATGAAATCTTATCGTAAAGTGTTACTAAATATATATATATATATATATATATATATATATATATATATATATATATACATATATATAGTTCTGTGAATGTGATTTTAAAGTCTAGATGATTCGGATTAACCCTTTAACTGCCATATCCTTTAAAACCTCACTGCCTGAGGGATATTGTGAATGCATGTGCCCGCTGGGCACAGTTTACCTGATGCCACCGGGGTGGCGATGGCATTGGTGGCTTGAGCCCGCCATCGCTGCTTGCAGCTATATTTATTATTATTATTATACTTCTCCAAAATGAATCGCATTTTTGAGGGCCTAAACATACTCAAAGTCATGAAACTTTGCACACACCTCAGAATTGGCGAAAATTTACATCTGATATGGGTTTCAGAAGTGGGTGTGGCAAAATGGCTCGACAGCGCCACCTATACACGTTCAACGGTGTGCGCCTCGAGCTAGGTTTCACGTACATGTATGAACATCGGTACACATGTGTAACTCTCCAGTACCTACAAAAAAGTCTCTTAGAGCAAAATTCTAAACCCAACAGGAAGTCGGTTATTTTTAATATTATGAGCAAATTTTGTGTCATTTTTGCCATTTCCATGCGTTGTATTTTAACGAACTCCTCCTAGAGACTTATTCAGATCAACACCAAGTTTGGTATGCCTAATCTAAAGGCCTTTGCGATGTTAAATTGCGAAGCTTTTGAGTTTTCGTTAATGGGCGTGTCCGTGGCGGCCTGGCGAATTTCGATGATTCGCCATGAAACAGGAAGTTGCTATAACTCAGACATACAATGACTAATCTGCCCCAAACTTCACATGTTTGATGAGTCTCCTGACCTGAACAGATTGACATGCCCATATTCAGTTATAGTCATAGCGCCACCTATTGGCAACAGGAAGTGACATATTTTACACTGCGATGAACTACTCCTAGAAATTTTATGACATCAATGTATTTTTTGTGGTCAGTCTAATCTAAAGGCCTGTGCGATGTTAAGTTTTGAAGATCTTGAGTTTTCGTTAAAAGGCGTGTCCATGGCGCCGTCACGAAGTTCGATGTCTCGCCATGGGAATAAAAGATGTTATAACTCAGGCATAAAATGTCCGATCTTCCCCAAACTTCACATGTGTGATAAGAGTCCTGGCCTGAACACATCTGAAGGCCAAAATTCCATCAGGTGTGGCAAAATGGCTCGATAGCGCCACCTATACATTTTCAACAGAGTGCGCCTCGAGCTATGTTTCACGTACATGTACAAACATCGGTATACACATGTAACACACCAATACCTACAAAAAAGTCTCTTGGTACGAAATCTGAATCCCAACAGGAAGTCGGTTTTTTAGAATTTTCTCTGCAAAATTGGCGTTGTTTTTGCCATTTTCAGGGGTTGTACTTTAACGAACTCCTCCTAGAGATTTATTCAGATCAACACCAAACCTGGTCAGTGTAATCTTAAGCCCTTTGTGATGTTAAATTTCGAAGATCTTTAGATTTCGTTAAAGGGCGTGTCCATGGTGGCCTGACAAATTTCGATGTTTCGCCATGAAAAAGGAAGTTTCTGTAACTCAGACATACAATGTCCAGTCTGCCCCAAACTTCACATGTTAGATAAGACTTCTGCCCTTAACAGATCTACATGCCCACTTTCAGTCATAGTCATAGCGCCACCTATTGGCAACAGGAAGTGACATGTTTTACGCTGCGACAAACTACTCCTATAATTTTTTTAAGATTAACATATATTTTGTGGTCAGTCTAATCTAAAGGCCTGTGCAATGTTAACTTTTGGAGATCTTGAGTTTTTGTTAAAGGGCATTTCCATGGCGCCATGACAAAATTTGATGTCTTGCCACAGCAAGAGAAGTTGTTGTAACTCAAGCATAAAATGTTCAATCTTCCCCAAACTTCAAATGTTTGATAAGAGTCCTGGCCTGAACACATCTGTAGGCCAATATTCCATTATAATAATAGCGCCACCTGCTGGCAACGGTAAGATTGGCACATATATGGGATATACTTTGATATATTCCACTTATATTTAGGACATTAAATGCATATTTCTCAACGTTCACCTTTTTACTAGAGCAACACCCCCCAGGTGCGAGGGCCCGTTCATCGCTGCTTGCAGCTTTAATTAGGGCTCAAGCCCAAAGGGGCGAAGAGCCCTATTGTTCTTCTAAGGATTATTCTTATTATTATTATTTTTATTTTTTATTAAACCTTCCGGGGGTTTTTGGGGGCCCTAACATGCTCAAAAACTCTTGAAAATTGGCACACACATTGGAATTTGCGGCCATCAGGACGCCACAGAGACTGGGACCCGGGCGTGGCAAGGGGGCTCTACAGCGCCCCCTGGAACAACGTCAGAACTCTTGAACCATAGCTCACACACACTTGCATATATTTATATGAAACTCAGTACACTTATAGATCTCTTTGAGCTGAACAACTTTCGCGCTCTATGTCATAGGCTCCGCCCAACAGGAAGTCAGCTATCCAGGGCTGTTCATAAAAAGCATGCTCTGGAATTTGATATACTTGTCATAGGTTTTTTACTTGATTGCCACCAAACTCGGTGAACATGATCTCAAGACATTGGGGATGAAAAATTGCGAGGGGATTTTTGATATCTCGAACGGTTTGCCCGTGGCGAAGCGTTGAAATTAGGGCAAAAAATTAGAAACAGGAAATGCCTAATAACATCCACATACATTTCTTGAGTTTCATCAAACTTCATTGGTTTGTTCGTTGTATGATACCGATCGTTTATATGTGACTATTAAGAGTCAACATTATAGCGCCACCAACTGGCAGCAGGAAGTGTCATTTTACAAATGCTTTAAATTCAGCATCTTATTTTTACTCTATTTGCTTCAAACTTCATCAGAATAATGACAAAACACGCTCGATGAAAATCTGATGTGGGGATATTGATATCTGATATAGTGTTGCCATGGCAACGTGTCAAACTTGAATAATCTGTTATGGTGAGTTTGAGGCAGACAACAAGCTCAGATTTACATGAAAGTCAAAACACATATCAGTATTAATGATAGGTAGACAATGGCAAAAGCTTTTAAAAGGGCGTGAAGGAGGCACTCTATAGCGCCACCTTTTGTCAAAAGTGGGGGGTTAGTTTTAGCTACAGACACCAAACTTGGTACATAAATTGTTCTTTTCAAGACGGACAACTTTCTAATTCACAGTCATCAGCTACGACCAACAGGAAGTCGGCTATTTTGATTTGAATATTTAAATTGAGCTCTGATGTAATGCATACTCCTCACAGGAAATGTTCACTATACTCACCAAACTTTGTCTACATGTTAAAAAAACATTGAGGAACTTAAATTGCGAACGGATTTTGGTTAGCTTGAACGGTTTTGTCGTGGTGATTTTTTGAAATGACAGTAAAAAGGGAATCATTAATTGTCTTGTATTTTTAAATTGCAGCTTCCAAACACTAAAAAAAAATTCATACAGAGATCAAATCATTCTGAGGACATATGCATAGTTTCATGACTTTACAACACTGTATGATTAAAAGAAAATTAAAAAAACTGTCAGACATCTCAACTCACTGTGTCCCTCTGTTTGAGGATTGTATGTGTGCTGACTGAGTGTGTGTGTGTGTGTGTCTGTGAGTGGGGGATGGGCATGAGCTGAGTGGCAGACACAATGAGAGAGAGAGAGAGAGAAAGAGAGAGAGAGAGAGACTTAATCATCTCTTTAATCACCAAAAAAAATGTATTTTAAATTATTTTTTGTTGCTTTTGCTAACATTGCTGTTTTCATTACAGCTTAAGAAATCTCTTAGGCCTTATCCTTTTCTGACAGTTTAAGGAATTAAAAAAAAAATTCTAAAAATACTTATTTGTGCTGCAAATAATAATTTCAATCTCATTTGATACTGACCTATTCCATCCTGTGACATGACATTTATCTTAATTTACATAATCTCATGGATGTAACAGTAAAACTGTTCAGCTCACAGATGAAGACTAAGCTGTAATGCAAGCAGAACTTTCACAAATGCTTAGAAGTCATTAAAGGATTTTATAACACTGTAAAATAATGTCTAATTTGTTAACATTAGTAAATGCATTGGTAACACTTTATAATAACTGCACTCATTAGTAAATAGTCAGTTCATGCTTTATAAAGTCTTGTCCCAACTTAAATAGTCATTAATAAGCAGCTTATAAATACAGCCATAAATAGCTTGATCTTGGTTTATAAGCACATTTATTAAAAAGGAGAGTAAAGGGTCAGTTATCTTCCTATGAAAATAAAAAAATGAAAATAAACAAACAACAACACAGATTGATACAGAACTCAGAAATTTTATTGTGGATTTATGATCAAATCAGCCTGTAAATGAATCATACTCCTCCAAGAAGACACAAGTAGTTCACACCAAACTTTTCAACATGATGCCAATATACTGAAGATGTTAAATTGCGAATGGGTTTAGGATACCTTAAATGGTGTGGCCATACCGATTTATTAAAGTAACATTAAAAAATACAATAGTTATTTTACTATATCTTTAACATTCTTCATTCCAACTCTTCATAATTTTTTATATACGTAGAAGTCATCATTTGAAAGAAGCACAGTAAGTTTCATAGCTTTATCATTTTCAAGAGCCAGCTTAAAATTAAAACTATCATAACATATAAATCAAGCTTGCAATTCTTAGTACCAATAATGGCCACCAGATGGAGCTATATGATTACTTTTAAATAATTATTGTAGAAACAAGTATGATTTAAATCATTTATAGAAATCTTTCAAAGAAAAATGATATGTATTTTACTGATAAAATGACCCTCACTTAATTAGAATAATATGCTGAAGTATTGTGAAATACTGTGTATTAAGAATAATTCTTTATAGGCTTTATGGACAGATAAGTTTGGAGTGACTCTTGAAGGATCAGCACCACATCCTCTTTTACCACTGTTTAAAGAATTTATCTTACAGAACAGGTGCAAATTAATTTTGGATAGCTTGAATGGTTTTGTCATGGTGATTTTTTGAAATAACAGTAAAAAAGGAACCAGTAAATGTCTTTTATTTTTTTTTAAGTGCAGCTTCTAAACACTTCAACAAAATGTACACATAGAAGACAAGTCATTCTGAGGAAATATGCATAGTTTCATGACTATACAACACTATATGGATGATAGAAAATTAAAAAACTACCATACATCTGATGTCACTCTGTCCCTCTGGGTAATGTGTGTGTGTGTGTGTGTCTGTGTGTTAAGTGTGTGTGTGTTAAGTGTGTGTGCTGAGTTTGTGTGAATGTGTGGGAGAGGGGATGGGCTTGGTGTCAGAGAGCGAGAGAGAGAGAGAGAGAGAGAGAGGGAGGGAGACTTAATCATCTCTTTAATCACCAGCAGAAAAAAAAGCAATTTGGTGTTGTTGTTGTTTTTCATCATTACAGCTTAAGAAATATCTTAGGCCTCAACATCAACTGTTGCTAGCCTACTCCCAAAATTAATAGTCATTAGTAAGCATTTTATAAATACAGCTATAACTAAATTGTTCATGGTTTATATGCACATTTATTTTGAGGAGATTAAAGGCTGTAATCTTCCTAAAAAAAATTTAAAAAATAAAAATAAAAACACATAACTCAGAAACATTTATTTCAAGATGCAATAAAAGAAAACTGTACACTATATATATATATATATATATATATATATATATATATATATATATATATATATATATATATATATACAATTGCATAAGTTTATATTTAATTTTTTTATCAAGTGTACAGCTAATAATAATAATAATAATAATAATGCATTTTAAGGCGCCTTTCAAACCACTCAAGGTCACCGTACAACAAGTAACAACAGTAACAATATTAAAACAAAAATAACAGCAAATAACAATGTCAATACAAAACCACAATAATATTAGTATAGCACAACATATTGTGGAATACTATATTAAGACTTTATATATAGGCTTTATGAACAGATAGGTTTTGAGAGATTCTTGAAGTACTAGCATCACCTCCTCTTGTACGACGGTTTGAGGAATATATCTTCCAGATAGTACCGCCGCTCCCTATATGCAGAATACGCAGTCTTCGTAGGGCACCAACTCCCAGAGGGGGCACCATCCCAGTAGCTCAAAAAAAATAAAACATGTTCCATTCTCCCATCCGCGCTCGCGACCGCTCGGACATTTGCGGATGAATGTTCGTAATTGATGGATGGACATCTATGCCCGGGTAAAAGACATCAGCAATCCGGCACAGAGAAAAGAGAAATAAAGTAAAAAACAAAACAAAAACAGGCATAAAGTTGGCTTGACATTGGACATTCGAGAGTCCTCAAAT
>NW_020528712.1:0-21227 GCF_003368295.1 Carassius auratus
TTTGTCTTCTGAATGAAGATGCCACTTACAATACAACAAAGAAAAGTTCTACATGACCAGTACAGTATTTGTAATGGAGATATACAAAGTTCACATATTTGGCACACTGTGGACTGTTGTGAGGGTTCCCAGCTGAACCTTATCTTAGCAACCAAAAGTCCACAAGATATTTCTTAAAAAAGGAAGTAAAAGGTTTAATTAGGACTGTAAATTCAGTGTGTTAATTTACTGCCATTACCGGTGGAATTTGCAGATAATAAAAGTTTGAATGCATCTGCAAAATAAAAATGTACTTCGATATGGTACAAGAAAAAATTAAAAGACATGGTCCTCACTTGTCAGCAAGCTAAAGTGAAATTATAAGTGCTAGTTTAGTATCATTAAGATAATATAGTATTTATTAATATATATTCTCTTTTTATTTCTGAAGTTGTGCTGATTAATTTTAAATCAGTTTTTGTCATTTTTAATAGTTTTTTTATGTCTAAATATAGTTTTATTTATTTTCAGTTTTCATTTTAGTTATTTCAGTACGTTGTTAAACTAATTGAAAATGAGAAACGTTGCTTTGCAGTTAGCTTATATTTAGGGATATGCCGGTATCAAATTTTCCTGTTCACGGTATACGGTATTATCATGGTATGGTCATAATACAGTATAACAGGTTAAATAACTTTTTTCTTATAACAAAAATAAAAAGTTATAAAAAAATTAAGTTCATGTTAGCTCATTAAATAACACAGCTGCAACTTTAGATTTAAACGTGTTATTATATATTGGAATTCCTAAGTCCTAAGATTAATGAATGTTTAGAATTTGTCATTGGCAGTTTAACTAATGAATTAACGAATGTTAACTAATTTAATTAACAATAAAAAAAAAACACTTTCAAACAATATCTAGGTTATGTTGTAGTCCAGATTAAAATGGAAGAAAAGTTTGAAAATAAATGGCTATTAAGTCAAAAACTTAAGTATTTGATCTGAATGGCTATTAAATGTGTTTAAGTAAGTAGCACAGCTGCTTTATTTATGGGGTTTCCAGGCAGCATTTTCTGCAGTTTAGCGCCATCTGCTGTCAGAGAGTGAATGTGCTTTCATTCAGCGTGTCTCTCACGTGTTCCCCCATGTGCTTCTCATGCGCTCGTTTACATCAGGGTGCACAAGTGTCTTTCAAGAAGCATACAGATGTGTTTTGCATTTGGACTAGTTGATGGAATAATATTCTTAAAATGCATTCCAAATTCTGAATAATTTGTAATATATAATCACTCAAGGTATTTAGAAGTGCCCATTGATAACAATAATCATGCATATTCATTACCGTGAATATATCGGATTACCGAATAGGCTACCGGCACATGGTCTAATTAATATATATATATTAAGAAGCTAAACTGCTAAAGGCCGCCATATTGTTAGTAAAGTAGTTGATAAGTTAAGAGTAAGACATATAGAATATAGTCATGCAGATTTAAGGCCTTAATTTGTGCTTTATATGGTATTATTATACAGCCAATATGGTAATACTGTGCATGCTAATTAGCACCTAATAAATAGTGAGCATTGGTCCCTAAACTAACTAAATAAATAATTCTGCAATTTATTATATTTTAAGTTAAAATTAATTTTTATTCATGAGTACCGGTAATATGTGGTGTTATTTACCCTAGCCCACATTTGCTTAATTATATTCAAGCTTTTATATTCAAGATATTTCACCTTTTATAATGTCTATTATAGTTCCATGGTATTTTAGATACATTGATTTGGGGGCTTTTCCCAGCAAATATACTGATATTTGATTTAATGTGATAATTTAAGTGTCTCATCGGTGAATTGGCTTAACTGATTTACAGTCACATTTTTTTTAATTATATTTCATTCATTTAAAAACAAATGCAACCACAGCATTTAACATGAATGAAAAGGAGCAGAAAGAAGTAAAAAACTTACAATGTCTGTCCCCTATTAGCACAAAATCATTTACAGTTCCATTGCATTTAAGCTGTCTAATGCAGCCGTCTCTTCTCTTTCTCTAAGACATCAAAACACAAAATAATAAAGTTAATCTTCTACTCCACAGTATTATATTTCTGCAACAGTGATAAATTTAACATACTTCTTAAACACATAAATGGACTTTGAACAGTGTTGGGTTATAGTTACTTTGGAAAGTAGTTAGTTAAGTTCCAACGTTACCATCAATTAAAAGTAATTAGTTATGATACAGCGTTACCTATTCATAAAAGTAACGCGTTAGAGTACTCATGCGTTACCAAAAAATTAAAAGCCGTTTGCAGTGGCTCACACATGACAGAACAGCCCCCGGCCCCTTTAAATGCACCTAGAAGTCGTGACTCCCGACAATGAATAACGTCATTCATCCGACTAAAATTAACACTGCAGGATAACAATAACAGGAAAGACAGTCAGCAATCGGCTATTCCACATGGCGTTTATTTATTTATTAATCACAGAACATATTATTAATCAAATTCGCACCTACCCAGCCCGGGTAGCCTAGGCTACTGTATATTATGAGCACCACAAGATAACTCCTGATGTTTCTTTAACTTTAACATAATGCAGTTATCAAAGTACAAGTATGCTTACTTGTAAACACAACCTTAAACAGGCTTGCAGATTTAAATCCATTTAGAAATGATGAACAACCAGCCAGCCAACGATCTAACAGAAATTAACAGCTGCCTGTCAAACAAAAATGATAACAAACCGAATTAAATCCTTCACTGCCACACAGGCAAATGACAAATCGCTTAATAGGCTAACTAATTATTATTAAAGTGTCACTCAGTCACAAGCCTAAATTCGCTTTAACACAGTCCTCTTACATTTACTCTTCAAAGTAGTGATTAAAACGTAGCAGAAGCAGATTTTCGAAACGTTTGTCGACAGTCGATTTCTTTTCGTTGACAAATTGAAAATAATGTGCGTACTTCCATAAACCCAAACGCTGTCCTCGCTGCCATCTTGCCGGGAGTTCGAAAAAAAAAAAACCCACACACACACAGGGGTCAGGCGCAGGGCACAGACGCATCACAGCCATTGACTTTACGATCACAGAGCTTCGGCTTCCGCTGATGCAATCCGCAGGTGGCACAGTAGACCTAGGCCTACTGTCTGACAAAAAGCAGGCTGCAGTCGGGATTTTCCTTTCCTTAAAATAACGGATTACTTTTTTAAAAAAATAACGAAGTTACTGATTACTTACGCACGAAATAACGCGTTAAGTTACACATTTCAGGAAAATAAGTAATTAGAGTACTCTAACGCGTTACTTTGTAACGCGTTACCCACAACACTGACTTTGAAGTTTTTCATTTTTACAACCAAGTCTGTTCCACAAACTGACTCCCTTGATTGTGACACATTTTTTCCTTTACAGCCGATTGGAACCTGGTTTTGTAAAAACCTCAGTACCTTTTAGTTCATAATCTGCTTTTCCTCTTGGTGAATCTGCTTTGCAAATTGTTCGGTAAACTTTCCCAGATGAGCTTTATACATGGTTTTTAAAAGGATATACTCTACTAATTCATCAAATTTCATAGTTTTTAGTTGTATGAATAAATAATTAGTTGGATCTCTGTATCCACTTCCACTGATAACTCTAATCGCTCTTTTCTGTAAGAGTAAAATTGGATTGATGTATATTTTACAGGCACTTCCCCACACTTCAATACAATAAGTCAGATATGGAATAATCAATGAGTTATACAACAAAAACAATGCTTTCTTATTTAGCGAATCTTTAACTTTATGCAGCACACCTATTATTTGGGACACCTTTACTTTAATATTATCAATATGTGATTTCCATGTCAAATGTTCGTCAATTATAATACCTAGAAACTTAATCTCATGAGCTCTTCCAATTTCTAATCCATTAATATACAATGACGTTTTCGACTTTTTTTTTTTTTTTTTTTTTTTTACTACAAAATATCATAAATTTAGTTTTACTAATATTTAGGGACAATCTGTTGGCATTGAACCATTTCATAATTTCTGAAATTCATCTCTACAATATGTAGGACATCTTTTATATTTTTTCCTGAATAGAACAAAGTGGTGTCATCCGCAGACAGAATGCACCTAAGTAACAGACACAATGTCATTTACATATAGAAGAAAAGTATAGGTCCTAAGACCGATCCTTGTGGTACCCCACAAGTTGTGTTACTATTATTATACTTTATGTTGTCAATTTCAACAAACTGACTTCTGTTTTTTAAATAGCTGGTAAGCCATTGGTGTGCAACACCTCTGATCCCATATTTATATAATTTATGCAACAATATCTTGTGGTCCAGCATATCAAACTCTTTTTGAAGATCCTCAAAGATGCTTACTAAATAGTGCTTTTTATCTATAGCATTGGTAATTTCTTCAGTTAGTTCCATAATTGCTGTAGCAGTTGAGTGATTAGGACGAACCCATATTGGCTGTTACTTAAAATATTAAATTCATTTAGAAATGAATTCAGTCTGATCGCAAATAACTTCTCCAGAATTTTAGAGAACTGTGGAAGTAATGATATTGGTCTATAATTAGAAAATTCAGATTTATTTCCTTTTTTGAACAGTGGACTTTGGCTATTTTCATGCAGTCTGGAAATATCCCTGAAGTAAATGACAAATGACAGATATAGGTAAAGGGCTCAATAACTACATCTATAATTAGCTTTATCAATTCCATATTCGTATCAGTATATTCATTAGATTTTTTACAGTAACATTTAAAAATCTTCACTCTGTTGAAAAAAATATAATTTAAAATTCTTATATAATTACATAATGATCTTCTTGTCATTTTCCTAGTCCTACCCGAACCTGAGGCCAGTTATGTCACCGTATCAGAGGGCATTGTTGAGGCGAACTGCTCAGCTGTATCACGTCCTCCAGCAAATATCTCCTGGAACATGGAGGGTCAAAATCAAACACTGGGCCCTGCTGTCACATCATATTACCAGCTAGGGGACGGCACCACAATGGTGGTCCGTTCCATTCAAATGCAGGCTGAGCTACTGGACGATAAACTTGTGAAGTGTGAAGTTCATCACCAAGGCCTTGAGTCTGCAATTTATGTGTTTCTGAATAAATGTGAGTGAAACATACTCAACTTGATCTTTTTGTACTGTTATGCCTTGATGGTGTTGTTTGTAGAATGTTGGGAATATTTGATTTCTTTAATGTTATTTTATTTTTATTTTTATTGCAGATAGGAACATCCATGTCATTCTCATCTCAGCCAGCTGTGTGGTCCTTGTGCTGCTCGTATGTCTGTGTATCTGCCTGAAGAGGTGTTAACTTTACCTGCTGAGATGGTCAGTACCACCAAAAAAATGTCTGTCCACTTTAAAATTGTGTTTCGCATTACTTTAATGCTTAATCCTGGGGCATATTACATTTTTATAATAATTTACAAAGTCAATAGAGTTTAAATAATGGCTTTCCTCAGTTTTCAGTATAAGGGTGTACACATGAAAGAATGTAGCTGTTTGTATGCAAGGAAAAGTAAGGAAGAAGAAAAAGGTTACTTTGGGTGAAACTAGGTTGTCATTTGACACTAATTTAATAAATGATAATACATGTAGTAAATATAGCTTTTCATTTATAGTTGGGGACAGAAGTATGTCAGGTCACCACATTAAATGTAAAAACACAGATTAAATTTCCACATTTGAAATATCGTCATAGACACATAAACCAAATCTAGTCTGTACAAATACATTTGCTCTTATATCATGTACATGTAGAAACCCATCAGTACATGTTGATATTATATAACTATATATAAAATATACACATGTATTTAAAAATATATATTACAAAAACATATATAAACATACAGATTTCCATATGTTATTTTAAAGAAGTTGCATACAATAAAAAAATCATCATATACATATTAAAATATATACATATACACATTTTGCAATGAGGATTTTATATTTGTTGTAAACTAACTCATCTACCCTGTGAATGTACAAATGAATAAAATCATTATATATGTGACAATTTTTCAAAACTGAGATTTATACATCATCTGAAAGCTAAATAAATAAGCATTCCACTGATGTATGGTTTATTAGGATTAGACAATATTTGGCCGGGATACAGCTATTTGAAAATCTGGAATCTGAGCAGGGACGGACTGGGATTAAAAAAACCCTGGATTTTCTTCCAAACAGGCCCACCGCGACTACAAACAGTCACTACTATCACACAATGTTACAGCAATCCTGCATTCACGGCAAATAACATCACAAAACCCATGGTAACCCTGCTGACAAAAACAATAGAAAACATAACAGAAATTCTAATGATTTCCACTACAAATACCACTACAAACCATCAACTTTAACCATTAAAACCATTAAAGGGTTAGTTCACCCAGATAGCAAAATTATGTAATTAATAACTTACCCTAATGTTGTTTCAAACCCGTAAGACCTCTGTTTATCTTTGGAACACAGTTTAAGATATTTTAGATTTAGTCCGAGAGCTCTCAGTCCCTCCATTGAAGCTGTGTGTACGGTATACTGTCCATGTCCAGAAAGGTAAGAAAAACATCATCAAAGTAGTCCATGTGACATCAGAGGGTCAGTTAGAATATTTTGAAGCATCGAAAATACATTTTGGTCCAGAAATGGTAAAAACTATGACTTCATTCAGCATTGTCTTCTCTTCCATGTCTGTTGTGAGAGTTCAAAACAAAGCAGTCTGGATATCCAGACTGCTTTTATAATTTTGCTATCTGGGTGAACTTAAAATAATGGTATCCTGTAGTGTGTTTTGGGACATATTACATTAGGTTTAGTGGTTTTAACAAAATCCACCACAGGAAGGCGACCAATTAACAGTAGAGACCAGGCACTATCATAGTTTCCTTTAAAACCAATACAATTTCATTATTAAAGCTGCAAGCAGCGATGAACGGGCCCTCGCACCCGGGCTCACCGGCAGTAAGTGGCTTTAGTAGATATGTGAACGGTGAGAAATATGCATTTAAACTCAGAAATATAAGTGGAATATGTCAAAGTTTATTCCATATATCTGCCAATTTTCCTGTTGTAAGCAGGTGGCGCTGTCATTATAATGGAATATTGGCCTTCAGATGTGTTCAGGCCAGGACTCTTATCGAACATGTGAAGTTTAGGGAAGATTGAACATTTAATGCCTGAGTTACAACAACTTCTCTTCCGATGGCGAGACATCAAATTTTGTCATGGCGCCATGGACACACCCTTTAAAAAAATCTCAAGATCTCCACAATTTAACATTGCAAAGAACTTTAGATTAGACTGACCAAAATAAATTTTTTTATGTCATAAAATTTCTTGGAGTAGTTATTTGCAGTGTAAAACATTGACACTTCCTGCTGCCAGCAGGTGGCGCTATGGCTATGACTGAATATGGGCATGTAGATCTGTTAAGGGCAGAAGTCTTATCTAACATGTGAAGTTTGAGGCAGATTGGACATTGTATGTCTGAGTTACAGCAGCTTCCTTTTTCATGGCGAAACATCGAAATTTGTCAGGCCGCCATGGACATGCCCTTTAACGAAACCTCAAGCTCTTCGCAATTAAACATCGCAAAGGGCTTAAGATTACACTGACCAAGTTTGGTGTTTATCTGAATAAATCTCTAGGAGGAGTTCGTTAAAGTACAACCCCTGAAAATGGCAAAAACTATGCCAATTTTGCAGAGAAAATTCTAAATAACCGACTTCCTGTTGGGATTCGGATTTCGTACCAAGAGACTTTTTTGTAGGTATTGGTGTGTTACATGTGTGTACCGATTTTTGTACATGTACGTGAAACATAGCTCGAGGCGCACTCCATTGAAACTGCATATGCACTCCGTTGAAAGTGTATAGGTGGCGCTATCGAGCCATTTTGCCACACCCAATGGAATATTTGCCTTCATATCTGTTCAGGCCAGGACCCTTATCACACATGTGAAGTTTGGGGAAGATCGGACATTTTATGCCTGAGTTATAACATCTTTTATTCCCATGGCGAGACATCGAACTTCGTCGCGGCGCCATGGACACGCCTTTTAACATAATCTCAAGATCTTCACAACTAAACATCACACAGGTCTTTAGATTAGACTGACCACAAAAAAGACATTGATGTCATAACATTTCTGGAAATAGTTTGTCGCAGTGTAAAATATGTCACTTCCTGTTGCCAATAGGTGGCGCTATGACTATAACTGAATATTGGCATGTAGATTTGTTCAGGTCAAGAGTCTTATCCAACATGTGTAGTTTGGGGCAGATTGGACATTGTATGTCTGAGTTACAGCAACTTCCTTTTTATGGCGAAACATCGAAATTTGTCAGGCCGCCATGGACATGCCCTTTAACGAAACCTCAAGTCCTTCGCAATTTAACATCGCAAATGGCTTTAGATTACACTGACCAAGTTTGGTGTTGATCTGAATAAATCTCTAGGAGGAGTTTGTTAAAGTACAACCCCTGAAAATGGCAAAAACAGCACCAATTTTGCAGGGAAAATTCAAAATAACAGACTTCCTGTTGGGATCCGGATTTCGTACCAAGAGACTTTTTTGTAAGTATTGGAGTGTTACATGTGTGTACCAATTTTTGTACATGTACGTGAAACATAGCTCGAGGCGCACTCCGTTGAAAGTGTATAGGTGGCGCTATAGAGCCATTCTGCCACACCCGGTGGAATATTGGCCTGCAGATCTGTTCAGGCCAGGACTCTTATCACACATGTGAAGTTTGGGGAACATCGGACATTTTATGCCTGAGTTATAACATCTTTAATTCCCATGGCGAGACATCGAACTTCGTTGCGGCGCCATGAACAAGCCTTTTAACGAAAACTCAAGATCTTCACAACTGAACATCGCACAGGCCTTTAGATTAGACTGACCACAAAAAAGACATTGATGTCATAAAATTTCTAGGAGTAGTTTGTCGCAGCGTAAAATATGTCACTTCCTGTTGCCAATAGGTGGCGCTATGACTATAACTGAATATGGGCATGTCAATCTGTTCAGGTTCGGAGTCTCATCAAACATGTGAAGTTTGGGGCAGATTGGACATTGTATGTGTGAGTTATAGCAACTTCATTTTTCATGGCGAATCATCGAAATTCGCCAGGCCGCCACGGACACGCCCTTCAACGAAAACTCAAGATCTTCGCAATTTAACATCGCAAAGGCCTTTAGATTAGGCATACCACATTTGGTGTTGATTTGAAGAACTCTCTAGGAGGAGTTCGTTAAAATACAACACATGGAAATGACCAAAATTACACAAAATATGCTCATAATATTAAAAATAACCGACTTCCTGTTGGGTTTAGAATTTCGCTCCAAGAGTCTTTTTTGTAGCTATTGGTGTGTTACATATGTGTGCCAATTTTCGTGCATGTACGTGAAACATAGCTGGAAGGCTGTTGATTTTCTTGGTATAGGTGGCGCTGTCGAGCCATTTTGCCACACCCTCTTCTGAATCCTATATCAGACGAAAATTTTCACCAGGTTTGACGCGTGTGCAAAGTTTCATGACTTTTTGAGCATGTTAAAGCCCTCAAAAATGCGATTCATTCGGGAGAAGAAGAAGAAGAATAATAATTAAAGCTGCAAGCAGCGATGAACGGGCCCTCGCACCCGGGCTCACCGCCATCGTGTTGCTTTAGTAAAAAGGTGAACGTTGAGAAATATGCATTTAATGTCCTAAATATAAGTGGAATATATCAAAGTATATCCCATATATGTGCCAATCTTACCGTTGCCAGCAGGTGGCGCTATCATTATAATGGAATATTGGCCTTCAGATGTGTTCAGGCCAGGACTCTTATCGAACATGTGAAGTTTGGGGAAGATTGAACATTTTATGCTTGAGTTACAACAACTTCTCTTGCTGTGGCAAGACATCAAATTTTGTCATGGCGCCATGGAAACGCCCTTTAACAAAAACTCAAGATCTCCAAAAGTTAACATTGCACAGGCCTTTAGATTAGACTGACCACAAAATATATGTTAATCTCAAAAAAATTATAGGAGTAGTTTGTCGCAGCGTAAAACATGTCACTTCCTGTTGCCAATAGGTGGCGCTATGACTATAACTGAATGTGGGCATGTAGATCTGTTAAGGGCAGAAGTTTTATCTAACATGTGAAGTTTGGGGCAGATTGGACATTGTATGTCTGAGTTACAGCAACTTCCTTTTTCATGGCGAAACATCGAAATTTGTCAGGCCACCATGGACACGCCCTTTAACGAAATCTAAAGATCTTCGCAATTTAACATCGCAAAGGGCTTAAGATTACACTGACCAGGTTTGGTGTTGATCTGAATAAATCTCTAGGAGGAGTTCGTTAAAGTACAACCCCTGAAAATGGCAAAAACAACGCCAATATTGCAGAGAAAATTCTAAATAACCGACCTTCTGTTGGGATTCGGATTTCGTACCAAGAGACTTTTTTGTATGTATTGGTGTGTTACATGTGTATACCGATTTTTGTACATGTACGTGAAACATAGCTCGAGGCGCACTCTGTTGAAAGTGTATAGATGGCGCTATCGAGCCATTTTGCCACACCTGATGGAATTTTGGCCTTCAGATGTGTTCAGGCCAGGACTCTTATCACACATGTGAAGTTTGGGGAAGATCGGACATTTTATGCCTGAGTTATAACATCTTTTATTCCCATGGCGAGACATCGAACTTCGTGACGGCGCCGTGGACACGCCTTTTAACGAAAACTCAAGATCTTCACAACTTAACATCGCACAGGGCTTTAGATTAGACTGACCACAAAAAATACATTGATGTCATAAAATTTCTAGGAGTAGTTCATCGCAGTGTAAAATATGTCACTTCCTGTTGCCAATAGGTGGCGCTATGACTATAACTGAATATGGGCATGTCAATCTGTTCAGGTCAGGAGTCTCATCAAACATGTGAAGTTTGGGGCAGATTGGTCATTGTATGTCTGAGTTATAGCAACTTCCTGTTTCATGGCGAATCATCGAAATTCGCCAGGCCGCCACGGACACGCCCATTAACGAAAACTCAAAAGCTTCGCAATTTAACATCGCAAAGGCCTTCAGATTAGGCATACCAAATTTGGTGTTGATCTGAATGAATCTCTAGGAGGAGTTCGTTAAAATACAACGCATGGAAATGACAAAAATGACACAAAATTTGCTCATAATATTAGTAATAACCGACTTCCTGTTGGGTTTCGGATTTTGCTCCAAGAGACTTTTTTGTAGGTATTGGAGAGTTACATGTGTATACCGATTTTCATACATGTACATGAAACGTAGCTCGAGGCGCACACCGTTGAACGTGTATAGGTGGCGCTGTTGAGCCATTTTGCCACACCCACTTCTGAAACCCATATCAGACGTAAATTTTCGCCAGTTCTGAGGTGTGTGCAAAGTTTCATGACTTTTCGAGCATGTTTAGGCCCTCAAAAATGCGATTCATTTTGGAGAAGAAGAATAATAATAATAATTAAAGCTGCAAGCAGCGATGAACGGGCCCTCGCACCCGGGCTCACCGGCAGCGAGTGACTTTAGTAAATAGGTGAACGGTGAGAAATATGCATTTAAACTCATAAATATAAGTAGAATATATCAATGTTTATTCCATATATGTGCCAATCTTCCTGTTGCCAGCAGGTGGCGCTATCATTATAATGGAATCTTGGCCTTCAGATGTGTTCAGGGCAGGACTCTTATCGAACATGTGAAGTTTGGGGAAGATTGAAAATTTTATGCCTCAGCTACAACAACTTCTCTTGCTGTGGCGAGACGTCAAATTTTGTCATGGCGCCATGGACACGCCCTTTAACAAAAACTCAAGATCTCCACAATTTAACATTGCTCAGGCCTTAAGATTAGACTGACCACAAAAAATACATTAATGTCACAAGATTTCTAGGAGTAGTTTGTCACAGCGTAAAACATGTCACTTCCTGTTGCCAGCAGGTGGCGCTATGACTATAACTGAATATGGGCATGTAGCTCTGTTAAGGGCAGAAGTCTTATCTAACATGTGAAGTTTGGGGCAGATTGGACATTGTATGTCTGAGTTACAGCAACTTCCTTTTTCATGGCGAAACATCGAAATCTGTCATGTCGCCATGGACACGCCCTTTAACGAAACCTCAAGATCTTCGCAATTTAACATCGTAAAGGCCTTTAGATTTAACTGACCAAGTTTGGTGGTGATCTGAATAAATCTCCAGGAGGAGTTTTTTAAAGTACATCCCCAGAAAATGGCAAAAACAACGCCAATTTTGCAGAGAAAATTCTAAATAACCGACTTCCTGTTGGGATTCGGATTTCCTACCAAGAGACTTTGTGGTAGGCATTTACTAATATTAAAAAATGAGACATTATTTTAATTTGTTACCAAATCCTTAAGTAATTAAAAGTGTTTTGTTATAAATTTATTGACCTATAAGCATTTGTGAAATAGTTCTGCTTGCATCACAGCTTGGTCGTCATCTGTGAGCTGAACAGTTTTACTGTTACATCCATGAGATTATATCAATTCAGATTAATGTCAATCACAGGGTGTCAGAGGTCAGTATCAAATGAGTTTGAAATTATGGACCCATTTTATATTAAGTGGCCTTAACTACTATGTACTTACATTTTAATTAATAATTTAGTACAATGTACTTATTGTGTACATACATGTTTTTACATTGTACTTATATAAAAAAAAAAAAAAAAAAACTACATGTAATTACATCTGTATTTAATTTCTGTAATTCCATTTATAAATACACTGTTGACCCATACTTTACACCTTAACCCACCCTTAAACTTACCCATACCTCCAACCCTCTCCATAACCTTACCCCTATCCCACCTCAATAGCAGCAAAAGTGTTTTACAATACAATATGAACACAATAAGTACATTGTACTTATTTTTTTATGTAAGTACATAGTAGTTAAGGCCACCTAATATAAAGTGGGACCGAAATGATTATTTGCAGCACAAATAAGTATTTTTAGAATTTTTTTTAAATCAATGAAACTGTCAGAAAAGGATACGGCCTAAGAGATTTCTTAAGCTGTAATGAAAACAGCACAATTAGCAAAAAAAAAAAAAAAAAAAAAAAAAAACAATTTAAAATAATATTTTTTTTTCTGGTGATTAAAGAGATGTTTAAGTCCCTCTCTCTCTCCCTGTCTGTCTGCCACTCAGCTCATGCCCATCCCCCACTCACACTCACACACACACACACACACACACACACACTCAGTCAGCACACATACATTCCTCAAACAGAGGGACAGAGTGAGATGAGATGTCTGACAGTTTTTTAATTTTCTTTTAATCATACAGTGTCGTAAAGTCATGAAACTATGCATATTTCCTCAGAATGATTTGATCTCTGTATGAGAAAATGCTTTTAAGTGTTTGGAAGCTGCAATTTAAAGATACAAGACAGTTAATGATTCCTTTTTTGACTGTCATTTCAAAAAATCACCACGACAAAACCGTTCAAGCTAACCAAAATCCGTTTGCAATTTAAGTTCCTCAATGTTTTTGCAACATGTAGATAAAGTTTGGTGAGTATAGTGAACTTTTCCTCTGAGAAGTATGGATTAAATCACAGCTCAATTTTTTTTTCAAAAATCCATATTCAAATCAAAATAGCCGACTTCCTGTTGGTCGTAGCTGATAACTGTGAATTAGAAAGTTGTCCGTCTTGATAAGAACAATATACGTAACGAGTTTGGTGTCTGTAGCTAAAACTAACCCCCCCACTTTTGACAAAAGATGGCGCTATAGAGTGCCTCTTCCACACCCTTGTAAAAGCTTTTTCCATTGTCCAGCTATCAATAATACTGATATGTGTTTTGAGTTTCATGTAAATCTGAGGTTGTTATCTGCCTCAAAATCACCATAACAGAATATTCACGTTTGACACGTTGCCATGGCAACAATATATAAGATATCAATATTCCCACGACAGGTTTACATCGGCCATGCTTTGTCATTATTCTGATGAAGTTTGAAGCAAATCGAGTAAAAATAAGATGCTGAATTCAAAGCATTTTGAAAATGACTCAATTTCCTGCTGCCAGTTGGTGGCGCTATAACATTGACTCTTAATAGTCACATATATACGATCGGTATCATACTTCGAACAAACCGATGAAGTTTGATCAAACTCAGGTAATGTATGTGGATGTTATTAGGCATTTCCTGTTTCTAATTTTTTGCCCTAAA
Organism: Carassius auratus; assembly: GCF_003368295.1. NCBI lineage: Eukaryota > Metazoa > Chordata > Actinopteri > Cypriniformes > Cyprinidae > Carassius > Carassius auratus. The sequence continues at coordinate 14,270 of NW_020528712.1, forward strand.
TTCAACGCCACGCCACGGGCAAACCCTTCGAGATATCAAAAATCGCCTCGCAATTTTTCATCCCCAATGTCTTGAGATCATGTTCACCGAGTTTCGAAGCAAACGGTTGAAAGTCCTCAGAGGAGTATTTCAAATTCCAGAGCATGCTTTTTTTAAACAGCCCTGAATAGCTGACTTCCTGTTGGGCGGAGCCTATGACATAGAGTGCAAAAGTTGTTCAGCTCAATGAGATCTATAAGTGTACTGAGTTTCATATAAATACATGCAAGTGTGTGTGAGCTATGGTTCAAGGTTTCTGACTGTGTTCCAGGAGGCGCTGTAGAGCCCCTGTGCCACGCCCGGGTCCCAGCCTCTGTGGCGTCCTGATGGCCGCAGGTTCCAATGTGTGTGCCAATTTTCAAGAGTTTTTGAGTATGTTAAGGCCCCCAAAAACCCCCGGAAGGTTCATAAAAAATAAAAATAATAATAAGAAGAATAATCCTTAGGGGAACAATAGGGCCCTGCGCCCATTGGCTCGGGCCCTAATTAAAGCTGCAAGCAGCGATGAACGGGCCCTCGCACCCGGGCTCACCGGCAGCGAGTGGCTTTAGTTAATAGGTGAACGGTGAGAAATATGCGTTTAAACTCATAAATATAAGTAGAATATATCAATGTTTATTCCATACATGTGCCAATCTTCCTGTTGCCAGCAGGTGGCGCTATCATTATAGTGGAATATTGGCCTTCAGATGTGTTCAGGGCAGGACTTTTGTCGAACATGTGAGGTTTGGAGAGGATTGGACATTTTATGCCTGAGTTACAACAACATCCTATTTCATGGCGAAACATCGAAATTTGTCAGGCCGCCATGGACACGCCCTTTAACGAAACCTCAAGATCTTCGCAATTTTAGATCTCAAAAGGCTTTAGATTACACTGACCAAGTTTGGTGTTGATCTGAATAAATCTCTAGGAGAAGTTCGTTAAAGTCCAACCCCTGAAAATGGCCAAAACAACACTAATTTTGCGGAGAAAATTCGAAATAACTGACTTCCTGTTGGGATTCGGATTTCGTACCAAGAGACTTTTTCGTAGATATTGGTGTGTTACATGTGTGTACCGATTTTTGTACATGTACGTGAAACATAGCTCGAGGCGCACTCCGTTTAAAGTGTATACGCACTCCGTTGAAAGTGTATAGGTGGCGCTATCGAGCCATTTTGCCACATTCGATGGAATATTGGCCTTCAGATCTGTTTAGGCCAGGACCCTTATCACACAAGTGAAGTTTGGGCAAGATCGGACATTTTATGCATGAGTTATAACATCTTTTATTCCCATGGCGAGACATCGAACTTCATCACAGCGCCATGGACACACCTTTTAACAAAAACTCAAGATCTTCACAACTAAACATCACACAGGTCTTTAGATTAGACTGACCACAAAAAAGACATTGATGTCATAAAATTTCTAGGAGTAGTTTGTTGCAGTGTAAAATATGTAACTTCCTGTTGCAAATAGGTGGCGCTATGACTATAACTGAATATTGGCATGTAGATCTGTTCAGGTCAAGAGTCTTATCCAACATGTGAAGTTTGGGGCAGATTGGACATTGTATGTCTGAGTTACAGCAACTTCCTTTTTCATGGCAAAACATCGAAATTTGTCAGGCCGCCATGGACCCGCCCTTTAACGAAACCTCAAGTCCTTCGCAATTTATTATCGCAAAGGGCTTTAGATTACACTGACCAAGTTTGGTGTTGATCTGAATAAATCTCTAGGAGGAATTCGTTAAAATACAACCCCTGAAAATGGCAAAAACAACACCAATTTTGAAGGGAAAATTCAAAATAACCGACTTCCTGTTGGGATCCGGATTTCGTACCAAGAGACTTTTTTGTAGGTATTGGAGTGTTACATGTGTGTACCAATTTTTGTACATGTACGTGAAACATAGCTCGAGGCGCACTCCGTTGAAAGTGTATAGGTGGCGCCATAGAGCCATACTGCCACACCCGATGGAATATTGGCCTGCAGATCTGTTCAGGCCAGGACTCTTATCACACATGTGAAGTTTGGGGAAGATCGGACATTTTATGCCTGAGTTATAACATCTTTTATTCCCATGGCGAGACATTGAACTTCGTCACGGCGCCATGAACAAGCCTTTTAACGAAAACTCAAGATCTTCACAACTGAACATCGCACAGGCCTTTAGATTAGACTGACTACAAAAAAGACACTGATGTCATAAAATTTCTAGGAGTAGTTTGTCGCAGCGTAAAATATGTCACTTCCTGTTGCCAATAGGTGGCGCCATGACTAAAACTGAATATGGGCATGTCAATCTGTTCAGGTTTGGAGTCTCATCAAACATGTGAAGTTTGGGGCAGATTGGTCATTGTATATATGAGTTATAGCAACTTCATTTTTCATGGCGAATCATCGAAATTCGCCAGGCCGCCACGGACACGCCCTTCAACGAAAACTCAAGATCTTCGCAATTTAACATCGCAAAGGCCTTTAGATTAGGCATACCAAATTTGGTGTTGATTTGAAGAAATCTCTAGGAGGAGTTCGTTAAAATACAACATATGGAAATGACCAAAATTACACAAAATTTGCTCATAATATTACAAATAACCGACTTCCTGTTGGTTTTAGAATTTTGCTCCAAGAGTCTTTTTTGTAGGTATTGGTGTGTTACATATGTGTGCCAATTTTCGTGCATGTACGTGAAACATAGCTCGAAGGCTGTTGATTTTCTTCGTATAGGTGGCGCTGTCGAGCCATTTTGCCACACCCTCTTCTGAATCCTATATCAGACGAAAATTTTCACCTGGTTTTACGCGTGTGCAAAGTTTCATGACTTTTTGAGCATGTTTAAGTCCTCAAAAATGCGATTCATTTTGGAGAAGCGGAAGAATAAGAATAATAATAATAAACAGAGCAGATACAATAGGGTCCTCACACCATCGGTGCTCGGGCCCTAATTAAAGCTGCAAGCAGCGATGAACGGGCCCTCGCACCCGGGCTCCCCGCCAGCGAGTGGCATTAGTAAAAAGGTGAACGGCGAGAAATATGCATTTAAAGTCATAAATATAATTGGAATATATCAAATTATATTCCATATATGTTCCAATCTTCCTGTTGCCAGCAGGTGGTGCTATCATTTTAATGGAATATTGGCCTTCAGATGTGTTTAAGGAAGGACTCTTATCGAATATGTGAAGTATGGGGAATATCGAACATTTTATGCCTGAGTTACAACAACTTCTCTTGCTGTGGCGAGACATCAAATTGTGCCAAGGCGTTATGGACACGCCCTTTAACAAAAACTCAAGATCTCCATAATTTAACATTGCACAGGCCTTTAGATTAGACTGACCACAAAAAAATTACATTTCTGTCAAAAGATTTCTAGGAGTAGCTTGTGGCAGCATAAAACATGTCACTTCCTGTTGCCAGCAGGTGGCGCTATGACTATAACTGAATATGGGCATGTAGATCTGTTAAGGGCAGAATCTTATCTAACATGTGAAGTTTGGGGCAGATTGGACATTGTATGTCTGAGTTACAGCAACTTCCTTTTTCATGGTGAAACATCGTAATTTGTCAGGCCGCCATGGACACGCCCTTTTATCGAAACCTTCAAGATCTTTGCAATTTAACATTGCAAAGGTCTTTAGATTTAACTGACCAATTTGGTGTTGATCGGAATAAATTTCTAGGAGGAGTTCGTTAAAGTACAACCCTGAAAATGGCAAAAAAACGCCAATTTTGCAGAGAAAATTCTAAATAACCGACTTCCTGTTGGGATTCGGATTTCGTACCAAGAGACTTTTTTGTAGGTATTGGTGTGTTACATGTGTGTACTGATTTTTGTAAATGCACGTGAAACATAGCTCGAGGTGCACTCCGTTGAAAATGTATAGGTGGCGCTATGGAGCCATTTCGCCACACCCAATGGAATATTGGCCTTCAGTTGTGTTCAGGCCAGGACTCTTATCAAACATGTGAAGTTTGGGGAAGATCAGACATTTTATGCCTGAGTTACAAATTTTATTCTCATGGCGAGACATCAAACTTTGTCACGTCGCCAAGGACACACCCTTTATCGAAAACTCAAGATAATCACAATTCACTATCGCAAAGGCCTTTAGATTAAAACTGACCATAACACAATTTAGATTTTATTAGATTTCTAGGAGTAGTTCATTGCAGCGTAAGGCATTCACTTCCTGTTGCCAGCAGGTGGCGCTATGACTATAACTAAATTTGGGAATGTTGATCTGTTCAGGTCAGGAGTCTTATCAAACATGTGAAGTTTGGTGCAGATTGGACATTTTATGTCTAAGTTATAGCAACTTCATTTTTCATGGCGAAACATCGAAATTCGCCAAGCCGCCACAGACACGCCCTCAAACGAAAACTCTAGATCTTCGCAATTTAACATCGCAAAGGCCTTTTAGATTACACTGACACACTTTGGTGTTGATCTGAATAAATCTCTAGGAGGAGTTCGTTAAAGTACAACCTCCGGAAATGGCAAAAATGACAAAATTTTGGATGAGAAAAAAAATAATAACTGACTTCCTGTTGGAATTTGGATTTCGTACCAAGAGACTTTTTTGTAGATATTGGTGTGTTACATGTGTGTACCGATTTTCATACAAGTACGTGAAACGTAGCTCAAGATGCACTTCGTTGAAAATTTATAGGTGGCGCTGTCGAGCCATTTTGCCACACCCACCTTAGCAAACCATTGCATACCTAATATTTTTCCAGCTCTGACGTGTGTGCCAAGTTTCATGACTTTTCGAGAAAGTTTCAGAAAAATAATAATAATAATAATAATAATAATAATAAACAACACAGAAACAAGAGGGTCCTCACACCATCGGTGCTCGGGCCCTAATAATAATAATAATAATAATTAAAGCTGCAAGCAGCGATGAACGGGCCCTCGCACCCGGGCTCACCGCCATCGTGTGGCTTTAGTAAAAAGGTGAACGTTGAGAAATATGCATTTAATGTCCTAAATATAAGTGGAATATATCAAAGCATATCCCATATATGTGCCAATCTTACCGTTGCCAGCAGGTGGCGCTATCATTATAATGGAATATTGGCCTTCAGATGTGTTCAGGCCAGGACTCTTATCGAACATGTGAAGTTTGGGGAAGACTGAACATTTTATACTTGAGTTACAACAACTTCTCTTGCTGTGGCAAGATATCAAATTTTGTCATGGCGCCATGGAAATGCCCTTTAACAAAAACTCAAGATCTCCAAAAGTTAATATTGCACAGGCATTTAAATTAGACTGACCACAAAATATATGTTAATCTCAAAAAAATAATAGGAGTAGTTTGTCGCAGCGTAAAACATGTCACTTCCTGTTGCCAATAGGTGGCGCTATGCCTATAACTGAATATTGGGCATGTAGATCTGTTCAGGTCAGAGTCTTATCCAACATGTGAAGTTTGGGGCAGATTGGACATTGTATGTCTGAGTTACAGCAACTTCCTTTTTCATGGCGAAACATCGAAATTTGTCAGGCCACCATGGACACGCCCTTTAACGAAATCTAAAGATCTTTCGCAATTTAACATCGCAAAGGGCTTAGATTACACTGGACCAGGTTTGTGTTGATCTGAATAAATCTCTAGGAGGAGTTCGTTAAAGTACAACCCCTGAAAATGGCAAAAACAACGCCAGTTTTGCAGAGAAAATTCTAAATAACCGACTTCCTGTTGAGATTCGGATTTCGTACCAAGAGACTTTTTTGTAGGTATTGGTGTGTTACATGTGTATACCGATTTTTGTACATGTACGTGAAACATAGCTCGAGGCGCACTCTGTTGAAAGTGTATAGGTGGCGCTATCGAGCCATTTTGCCACACCTGATGGAATTTTGGCCTTCAGATGTGTTCAGGCCAGGACTCTTATCACACATGTGAAGTTTGGGGAAGATCGGACATTTTATGCCTGAGTTATAACATCTTTATTCCCATGGCGAGACATCGAACTTCGTGACAGCGCCATGGACACGCCTTTAACGAAAACTCAAAGATCTTCACAACTTAACATCGCACAGGCCTTTAGATTAGACTGACCACAAAAAATACATTGATGTCATAAAATTTCTAGGAGTAGTTCTTCGCAGTGTAAAAATATGTCACTTCCTGTTGCCAATAGGTGGCGCTATGACTATAACTGAATATGGGCATGTCAATCTGTTCAGGGTCAGGAGTCTTATCAACATGTGAAGTTTGGGGCAGATTGGTCATTGTATGTCTGAGTTATAGCAACTTCCTGTTTCATGGCGAATCATCGAAATTCGCCAGGCCACCACGGACACGCCCATTAACGAAAACTCAAAAGCTTCGCAATTAACATCGCAAAGGCCTTCAGATTAGGCATACCAAATTTGGTGTTGATCTGAATGAATCTCTAGGAGGAGTTCGTTAAAATACAACGCATGGAAATGACAAAATGACACACAATTTGCTCATATATTAGTAATAACCGACTTCCTGTTTGGTTTCGGATTTGCTCCAAGAGACTTTTTGTAGGTATTGGAGAGTTACATGTGTATACCGATTTTCATACATGTACATGAAACGTAGCTCGAGGCCGCACACCGTTGAACGTGTATAAGGTGGCGCTGTTGAGCCATTTTGCCACACCCACTTCTGAAACCCATATCAGACGTAAATTTTCGCCAGTTCTGAGGTGTGTGCAAAGTTCATGACTTTTCGAGCAGTTTAGGCCTCAAAAATGCGATTCATTTGGAGAAGAAGAATAATAATAATAATAATAATAATAATATAATAATAATAACGGAGCAATTCCAAGAGGGTCTCACACCATCGGTGCTCGGGCCCTAATAATAATAATAATAATAAAACGGAGCATTCAAGAGGGTCCTACACCATCGGTGCTCGGGCCCTAATAAATATAGCTGCAAGCA
>NW_020528713.1:0-67958 GCF_003368295.1 Carassius auratus
CACAATTTAACATTGCTCAGGCCTTAAGATTAGACTGACCACAAAAAATACATTAATGTCACAAGATTTCTAGGAGTAGTTTGTCACAGCGTAAAACATGTCACTTCCTGTTGCCAGCAGGTGGCGCTATGACTATAACTGAATATGGGCATGTAGCTCTGTTAAGGGCAGAAGTCTTATCTAACATGTGAAGTTTGGGGCAGATTGGACATTGTATGTCTGAGTTACAGCAACTTCCTTTTTCATGGCGAAACATCGAAATCTGTCATGTCGCCATGGACACGCCCTTTAACGAAACCTCAAGATCTTCGCAATTTAACATCGTAAAGGCCTTTAGATTTAACTGACCAAGTTTGGTGGTGATCTGAATAAATCTCCAGGAGGAGTTTTTTTAAAGTACATCCCCAGAAAATGGCAAAAACAACGCCAATTTTGCAGAGAAAATTCTAAATAACCGACTTCCTGTTGGGATTCGGATTTCCTACCAAGAGACTTTGTGGTAGGCATTTACTAATATTAAAAAATGAGACATTATTTTAATTTGTTACCAAATCCTTAAGTAATTAAAAGTGTTTTGTTATAAATTTATTGACCTATAAGCATTTGTGAAATAGTTCTGCTTGCATCACAGCTTGGTCGTCATCTGTGAGCTGAACAGTTTTACTGTTACATCCATGAGATTATATCAATTCAGATTAATGTCAATCACAGGGTGTCAGAGGTCAGTATCAAATGAGTTTGAAATTATGGACCCATTTTATATTAAGTGGCCTTAACTACTATGTACTTACATTTTAATTAATAATTTAGTACAATGTACTTATTGTGTACATACATGTTTTTACATTGTACTTATATAAAAAAAAAAAAAAAAAAACTACATGTAATTACATCTGTATTTAATTTCTGTAATTCCATTTATAAATACACTGTTGACCCATACTTTACACCTTAACCCACCCTTAAACTTACCCATACCTCCAACCCTCTCCATAACCTTACCCCTATCCCACCTCAATAGCAGCAAAAGTGTTTTACAATACAATATGAACACAATAAGTACATTGTACTTATTTTTTTATGTAAGTACATAGTAGTTAAGGCCACCTAATATAAAGTGGGACCGAAATGATTATTTGCAGCACAAATAAGTATTTTTAGAATTTTTTTTAAATCAATGAAACTGTCAGAAAAGGATACGGCCTAAGAGATTTCTTAAGCTGTAATGAAAACAGCACAATTAGCAAAAAAAAAAAAAAAAAAAAAAAAAACAATTTAAAATAATATTTTTTTTTCTGGTGATTAAAGAGATGTTTAAGTCCCTCTCTCTCTCCCTGTCTGTCTGCCACTCAGCTCATGCCCATCCCCCACTCACACTCACACACACACACACACACACACACACACTCAGTCAGCACACATACATTCCTCAAACAGAGGGACAGAGTGAGATGAGATGTCTGACAGTTTTTTAATTTTCTTTTAATCATACAGTGTCGTAAAGTCATGAAACTATGCATATTTCCTCAGAATGATTTGATCTCTGTATGAGAAAATGCTTTTAAGTGTTTGGAAGCTGCAATTTAAAGATACAAGACAGTTAATGATTCCTTTTTTGACTGTCATTTCAAAAAATCACCACGACAAAACCGTTCAAGCTAACCAAAATCCGTTTGCAATTTAAGTTCCTCAATGTTTTTGCAACATGTAGATAAAGTTTGGTGAGTATAGTGAACTTTTCCTCTGAGAAGTATGGATTAAATCACAGCTCAATTTTTTTTTCAAAAATCCATATTCAAATCAAAATAGCCGACTTCCTGTTGGTCGTAGCTGATAACTGTGAATTAGAAAGTTGTCCGTCTTGATAAGAACAATATACGTAACGAGTTTGGTGTCTGTAGCTAAAACTAACCCCCCCACTTTTGACAAAAGATGGCGCTATAGAGTGCCTCTTCCACACCCTTGTAAAAGCTTTTTCCATTGTCCAGCTATCAATAATACTGATATGTGTTTTGAGTTTCATGTAAATCTGAGGTTGTTATCTGCCTCAAAATCACCATAACAGAATATTCACGTTTGACACGTTGCCATGGCAACAATATATAAGATATCAATATTCCCACGACAGGTTTACATCGGCCATGCTTTGTCATTATTCTGATGAAGTTTGAAGCAAATCGAGTAAAAATAAGATGCTGAATTCAAAGCATTTTGAAAATGACTCAATTTCCTGCTGCCAGTTGGTGGCGCTATAACATTGACTCTTAATAGTCACATATATACGATCGGTATCATACTTCGAACAAACCGATGAAGTTTGATCAAACTCAGGTAATGTATGTGGATGTTATTAGGCATTTCCTGTTTCTAATTTTTTGCCCTAAATTCAACGCCACGCCACGGGCAAACCCTTCGAGATATCAAAAATCGCCTCGCAATTTTTCATCCCCAATGTCTTGAGATCATGTTCACCGAGTTTCGAAGCAAACGGTTGAAAGTCCTCAGAGGAGTATTTCAAATTCCAGAGCATGCTTTTTTTAAACAGCCCTGAATAGCTGACTTCCTGTTGGGCGGAGCCTATGACATAGAGTGCAAAAGTTGTTCAGCTCAATGAGATCTATAAGTGTACTGAGTTTCATATAAATACATGCAAGTGTGTGTGAGCTATGGTTCAAGGTTTCTGACTGTGTTCCAGGAGGCGCTGTAGAGCCCCTGTGCCACGCCCGGGTCCCAGCCTCTGTGGCGTCCTGATGGCCGCAGGTTCCAATGTGTGTGCCAATTTTCAAGAGTTTTTGAGTATGTTAAGGCCCCCAAAAACCCCCGGAAGGTTCATAAAAAATAAAAATAATAATAAGAAGAATAATCCTTAGGGGAACAATAGGGCCCTGCGCCCATTGGCTCGGGCCCTAATTAAAGCTGCAAGCAGCGATGAACGGGCCCTCGCACCCGGGCTCACCGGCAGCGAGTGGCTTTAGTTAATAGGTGAACGGTGAGAAATATGCGTTTAAACTCATAAATATAAGTAGAATATATCAATGTTTATTCCATACATGTGCCAATCTTCCTGTTGCCAGCAGGTGGCGCTATCATTATAGTGGAATATTGGCCTTCAGATGTGTTCAGGGCAGGACTTTTGTCGAACATGTGAGGTTTGGAGAGGATTGGACATTTTATGCCTGAGTTACAACAACATCCTATTTCATGGCGAAACATCGAAATTTGTCAGGCCGCCATGGACACGCCCTTTAACGAAACCTCAAGATCTTCGCAATTTTAGATCTCAAAAGGCTTTAGATTACACTGACCAAGTTTGGTGTTGATCTGAATAAATCTCTAGGAGAAGTTCGTTAAAGTCCAACCCCTGAAAATGGCCAAAACAACACTAATTTTGCGGAGAAAATTCGAAATAACTGACTTCCTGTTGGGATTCGGATTTCGTACCAAGAGACTTTTTCGTAGATATTGGTGTGTTACATGTGTGTACCGATTTTTGTACATGTACGTGAAACATAGCTCGAGGCGCACTCCGTTTAAAGTGTATACGCACTCCGTTGAAAGTGTATAGGTGGCGCTATCGAGCCATTTTGCCACATTCGATGGAATATTGGCCTTCAGATCTGTTTAGGCCAGGACCCTTATCACACAAGTGAAGTTTGGGCAAGATCGGACATTTTATGCATGAGTTATAACATCTTTTATTCCCATGGCGAGACATCGAACTTCATCACAGCGCCATGGACACACCTTTTAACAAAAACTCAAGATCTTCACAACTAAACATCACACAGGTCTTTAGATTAGACTGACCACAAAAAAGACATTGATGTCATAAAATTTCTAGGAGTAGTTTGTTGCAGTGTAAAATATGTAACTTCCTGTTGCAAATAGGTGGCGCTATGACTATAACTGAATATTGGCATGTAGATCTGTTCAGGTCAAGAGTCTTATCCAACATGTGAAGTTTGGGGCAGATTGGACATTGTATGTCTGAGTTACAGCAACTTCCTTTTTCATGGCAAAACATCGAAATTTGTCAGGCCGCCATGGACCCGCCCTTTAACGAAACCTCAAGTCCTTCGCAATTTATTATCGCAAAGGGCTTTAGATTACACTGACCAAGTTTGGTGTTGATCTGAATAAATCTCTAGGAGGAATTCGTTAAAATACAACCCCTGAAAATGGCAAAAACAACACCAATTTTGAAGGGAAAATTCAAAATAACCGACTTCCTGTTGGGATCCGGATTTCGTACCAAGAGACTTTTTTGTAGGTATTGGAGTGTTACATGTGTGTACCAATTTTTGTACATGTACGTGAAACATAGCTCGAGGCGCACTCCGTTGAAAGTGTATAGGTGGCGCCATAGAGCCATACTGCCACACCCGATGGAATATTGGCCTGCAGATCTGTTCAGGCCAGGACTCTTATCACACATGTGAAGTTTGGGGAAGATCGGACATTTTATGCCTGAGTTATAACATCTTTTATTCCCATGGCGAGACATTGAACTTCGTCACGGCGCCATGAACAAGCCTTTTAACGAAAACTCAAGATCTTCACAACTGAACATCGCACAGGCCTTTAGATTAGACTGACTACAAAAAAGACACTGATGTCATAAAATTTCTAGGAGTAGTTTGTCGCAGCGTAAAATATGTCACTTCCTGTTGCCAATAGGTGGCGCCATGACTAAAACTGAATATGGGCATGTCAATCTGTTCAGGTTTGGAGTCTCATCAAACATGTGAAGTTTGGGGCAGATTGGTCATTGTATATATGAGTTATAGCAACTTCATTTTTCATGGCGAATCATCGAAATTCGCCAGGCCGCCACGGACACGCCCTTCAACGAAAACTCAAGATCTTCGCAATTTAACATCGCAAAGGCCTTTAGATTAGGCATACCAAATTTGGTGTTGATTTGAAGAAATCTCTAGGAGGAGTTCGTTAAAATACAACATATGGAAATGACCAAAATTACACAAAATTTGCTCATAATATTACAAATAACCGACTTCCTGTTGGTTTTAGAATTTTGCTCCAAGAGTCTTTTTTGTAGGTATTGGTGTGTTACATATGTGTGCCAATTTTCGTGCATGTACGTGAAACATAGCTCGAAGGCTGTTGATTTTCTTCGTATAGGTGGCGCTGTCGAGCCATTTTGCCACACCCTCTTCTGAATCCTATATCAGACGAAAATTTTCACCTGGTTTTACGCGTGTGCAAAGTTTCATGACTTTTTGAGCATGTTTAAGTCCTCAAAAATGCGATTCATTTTGGAGAAGCGGAAGAATAAGAATAATAATAATAAACAGAGCAGATACAATAGGGTCCTCACACCATCGGTGCTCGGGCCCTAATTAAAGCTGCAAGCAGCGATGAACGGGCCCTCGCACCCGGGCTCCCCGCCAGCGAGTGGCATTAGTAAAAAGGTGAACGGCGAGAAATATGCATTTAAAGTCATAAATATAATTGGAATATATCAAATTATATTCCATATATGTTCCAATCTTCCTGTTGCCAGCAGGTGGTGCTATCATTTTAATGGAATATTGGCCTTCAGATGTGTTTAAGGAAGGACTCTTATCGAATATGTGAAGTATGGGGAATATCGAACATTTTATGCCTGAGTTACAACAACTTCTCTTGCTGTGGCGAGACATCAAATTGTGCCAAGGCGTTATGGACACGCCCTTTAACAAAAACTCAAGATCTCCATAATTTAACATTGCACAGGCCTTTAGATTAGACTGACCACAAAAAAATTACATTTCTGTCAAAAGATTTCTAGGAGTAGCTTGTGGCAGCATAAAACATGTCACTTCCTGTTGCCAGCAGGTGGCGCTATGACTATAACTGAATATGGGCATGTAGATCTGTTAAGGGCAGAATTCTTATCTAACATGTGAAGTTTGGGGCAGATTGGACATTGTATGTCTGAGTTACAGCAACTTCCTTTTTCATGGTGAAACATCGTAATTTGTCAGGCCGCCATGGACACGCCCTTTATCGAAACCTCAAGATCTTTGCAATTTAACATTGCAAAGGTCTTTAGATTTAACTGACCAATTTGGTGTTGATCGGAATAAATTTCTAGGAGGAGTTCGTTAAAGTACAACCCCTGAAAATGGCAAAAAAAACGCCAATTTTGCAGAGAAAATTCTAAATAACCGACTTCCTGTTGGGATTCGGATTTCGTACCAAGAGACTTTTTTGTAGGTATTGGTGTGTTACATGTGTGTACTGATTTTTGTAAATGCACGTGAAACATAGCTCGAGGTGCACTCCGTTGAAAATGTATAGGTGGCGCTATGGAGCCATTTCGCCACACCCAATGGAATATTGGCCTTCAGTTGTGTTCAGGCCAGGACTCTTATCAAACATGTGAAGTTTGGGGAAGATCAGACATTTTATGCCTGAGTTACAAATTTTATTCTCATGGCGAGACATCAAACTTTGTCACGTCGCCAAGGACACACCCTTTATCGAAAACTCAAGATAATCACAATTCACTATCGCAAAGGCCTTTAGATTAAACTGACCATAACACAATTTAGATTTTATTAGATTTCTAGGAGTAGTTCATTGCAGCGTAAGGCATTCACTTCCTGTTGCCAGCAGGTGGCGCTATGACTATAACTAAATTTGGGAATGTTGATCTGTTCAGGTCAGGAGTCTTATCAAACATGTGAAGTTTGGTGCAGATTGGACATTTTATGTCTAAGTTATAGCAACTTCATTTTTCATGGCGAAACATCGAAATTCGCCAAGCCGCCACAGACACGCCCTCAAACGAAAACTCTAGATCTTCGCAATTTAACATCGCAAAGGCCTTTAGATTACACTGACACACTTTGGTGTTGATCTGAATAAATCTCTAGGAGGAGTTCGTTAAAGTACAACCTCCGGAAATGGCAAAAATGACAAAATTTTGGATGAGAAAAAAAATAATAACTGACTTCCTGTTGGAATTTGGATTTCGTACCAAGAGACTTTTTTGTAGATATTGGTGTGTTACATGTGTGTACCGATTTTCATACAAGTACGTGAAACGTAGCTCAAGATGCACTTCGTTGAAAATTTATAGGTGGCGCTGTCGAGCCATTTTGCCACACCCACCTTAGCAAACCATTGCATACCTAATATTTTTCCAGCTCTGACGTGTGTGCCAAGTTTCATGACTTTTCGAGAAAGTTTCAGAAAAATAATAATAATAATAATAATAATAATAATAAACAACACAGAAACAAGAGGGTCCTCACACCATCGGTGCTCGGGCCCTAATAATAATAATAATAATAATTAAAGCTGCAAGCAGCGATGAACGGGCCCTCGCACCCGGGCTCACCGCCATCGTGTGGCTTTAGTAAAAAGGTGAACGTTGAGAAATATGCATTTAATGTCCTAAATATAAGTGGAATATATCAAAGCATATCCCATATATGTGCCAATCTTACCGTTGCCAGCAGGTGGCGCTATCATTATAATGGAATATTGGCCTTCAGATGTGTTCAGGCCAGGACTCTTATCGAACATGTGAAGTTTGGGGAAGACTGAACATTTTATACTTGAGTTACAACAACTTCTCTTGCTGTGGCAAGATATCAAATTTTGTCATGGCGCCATGGAAATGCCCTTTAACAAAAACTCAAGATCTCCAAAAGTTAATATTGCACAGGCATTTAAATTAGACTGACCACAAAATATATGTTAATCTCAAAAAAATAATAGGAGTAGTTTGTCGCAGCGTAAAACATGTCACTTCCTGTTGCCAATAGGTGGCGCTATGCCTATAACTGAATATTGGCATGTAGATCTGTTCAGGTCAAGAGTCTTATCCAACATGTGAAGTTTGGGGCAGATTGGACATTGTATGTCTGAGTTACAGCAACTTCCTTTTTCATGGCGAAACATCGAAATTTGTCAGGCCACCATGGACACGCCCTTTAACGAAATCTAAAGATCTTCGCAATTTAACATCGCAAAGGGCTTAAGATTACACTGACCAGGTTTGGTGTTGATCTGAATAAATCTCTAGGAGGAGTTCGTTAAAGTACAACCCCTGAAAATGGCAAAAACAACGCCAGTTTTGCAGAGAAAATTCTAAATAACCGACTTCCTGTTGAGATTCGGATTTCGTACCAAGAGACTTTTTTGTAGGTATTGGTGTGTTACATGTGTATACCGATTTTTGTACATGTACGTGAAACATAGCTCGAGGCGCACTCTGTTGAAAGTGTATAGGTGGCGCTATCGAGCCATTTTGCCACACCTGATGGAATTTTGGCCTTCAGATGTGTTCAGGCCAGGACTCTTATCACACATGTGAAGTTTGGGGAAGATCGGACATTTTATGCCTGAGTTATAACATCTTTTATTCCCATGGCGAGACATCGAACTTCGTGACAGCGCCATGGACACGCCTTTTAACGAAAACTCAAGATCTTCACAACTTAACATCGCACAGGCCTTTAGATTAGACTGACCACAAAAAATACATTGATGTCATAAAATTTCTAGGAGTAGTTCTTCGCAGTGTAAAATATGTCACTTCCTGTTGCCAATAGGTGGCGCTATGACTATAACTGAATATGGGCATGTCAATCTGTTCAGGTCAGGAGTCTTATCAAACATGTGAAGTTTGGGGCAGATTGGTCATTGTATGTCTGAGTTATAGCAACTTCCTGTTTCATGGCGAATCATCGAAATTCGCCAGGCCACCACGGACACGCCCATTAACGAAAACTCAAAAGCTTCGCAATTTAACATCGCAAAGGCCTTCAGATTAGGCATACCAAATTTGGTGTTGATCTGAATGAATCTCTAGGAGGAGTTCGTTAAAATACAACGCATGGAAATGACAAAAATGACACACAATTTGCTCATAATATTAGTAATAACCGACTTCCTGTTTGGTTTCGGATTTTGCTCCAAGAGACTTTTTTGTAGGTATTGGAGAGTTACATGTGTATACCGATTTTCATACATGTACATGAAACGTAGCTCGAGGCGCACACCGTTGAACGTGTATAGGTGGCGCTGTTGAGCCATTTTGCCACACCCACTTCTGAAACCCATATCAGACGTAAATTTTCGCCAGTTCTGAGGTGTGTGCAAAGTTTCATGACTTTTCGAGCAGGTTTAGGCCCTCAAAAATGCGATTCATTTTGGAGAAGAAGAATAATAATAATAATAATAATAATAATAATAATAATAAACGGAGCAATTCCAAGAGGGTCCTCACACCATCGGTGCTCGGGCCCTAATAATAATAATAATAATAAACGGAGCAATTCCAAGAGGGTCCTCACACCATCGGTGCTCGGGCCCTAATAAATATAGCTGCAAGCAGCGATGGCGGGCTCAAGCCACCAATGCCATCACCACCCCGGTGGCATCAGGTAAACTGTGCCCAGCGGGCACATGCATTCACAATATCCCTCTGGCAGTGAGGTTTTAAAGGATAGAGGGGAGCGTAGAGGGGAGCGTGCATTTGCAGTGGCTGGGCCACGACTCTGGAATACCCTGCCTTTAGAGATCAGACTGGCCCCTTCCTTGTCTATTTTTAAATCTTTGCTAAAAACTTTTTTATTTTCCTTAGTGTACTGACTACTGTGTTATGCTACATTTTGAAATGGGTGGTTTTAAAATTTTTGTCTGGTCTATTTTTATGTATGTGTAATATTCTTGCTCTTATGTTAAAGCACTTTGGTCAGCCAGGAGGCTGTTGTAAATGCGCTATACAAATAAATTGAACTTGAACTTGAACTTGAACTTGATATGGCAGTTAAAGGGTTAATCCGAATCATCTAGACTTTAAAATCACATTCACAGAACAATATATGTATATATATATATATATATATTAGGGGTGTAACGGTTCACAAAATTCACGGTTCGGTTCGATACGATACACTGATGTCACGGTTCGGTTCGGTTCGGTTCGATACGTTTTAGATACAGCAAAATGTAAAAACATCTCAACTTTTCAGAATGCCGCAAGCGCACCGCGGGTCATGTGACAAGAACCAACCAATCAGCTTCATCCTTTCCCGTAACAACGTTGAGAGCTCAGCCAAGATGAAGGAACAGCTGATCATAGTTGTATATGGATTGCAATTTTGAAATAAATTCAGTAGCAGAGCTACTGCAAGCGATTTTTAGAGCTGCAAATCCATTTATCCTTCGCTGAAATTTCCGCGTCTCATGGAGAGAGCACGTCATTGTTGCTTAGCAAAGACAGACGCCTCATGAGCGCTTCTGCCCGAGCGCTTTGGAAAGGAGGAGAAAGACGCGCTTAGCGTTTTCCATGCGTTTTTAGGAGCGATATGTGAACGGCCCCTAAGGCGCTCGCTCACTCAGCACGCGCTGAAGGCTCGTTGCAAAATGTCTAATGCATTTAACAGACCAGAAATATAAGATCCTAAAATAACCAACAGGTCTGGTGTTTGGGTTGGATTCCCTGTAAGCTAGTGTCTAAATGCTGCAGGGATAGTTTGCTGCGTGCATGTTTCTCCTTTTTTTCGTCTTTTCCCAGATAGTACTGACGCATATATCCCAGATATTCCCGCTGTTTTTTTTTTTTGTTGTTTTTTTTGTAATCCCGCTGGTGTACCCTGTCATGTTGCAGATGCGATATACCGTTGTTTTTTTATCCACCACTCTCTTGCCATCACCATTATAGCTTAAAGGGAATCCAAAGTGCACCCAAACACCAGACCTGTTGGTTATTGGAGGATCTTCTCATTTCTAGTCTGTTAAACGCATTGGCTATTTTGCAACGAGCCTTCAGCGCGTACTGAGTGAGCGAGCACCTGCTGAGTAGCCTAACATAAACATATAAGATGGTGTTTTTTTCTTCTTCGGGAGTGTCAGGGGCGTTGCCTGTTACGTTGTTTGGGTTATTGGGCTACCTTGTTGAAAGCATATCATTATATTTCTTTCTCTCTCTCTTTTTTTTTTTCAAATATAATTAATTACTCCAACGAACCGTTCGGTATACATAATGCGTACCGCGTACCGAACCGAAAGCGTCGTACCGAACGGTTCAATACGAATACGCGTATCGTTACACCCCTAATATATATATATATATAACTTTAGTAACACTTTACAATAAGATTTCATTTATAAACATTATGTTAACATGAACAATATTTATATAGCATTCATTCATGTCAGTTAATATTCCAAACTTAAACATTAAAACATTGTTTTATTGTGATTTTTTTCCAAGCACATTTTACCAATTCCAAATCATATCAATCTTAATAACTACCATTATTTTTTATTTAATCATTTATGAGTGCTATACAATAGTCCAGGAAAGCTGGAAGAGAAAAACAGGTCAAGAAGAACTGACAAAAGAATTGCAAAAGAATTAGGAATTAATGTGAAGATTAATTTTTAGTCAATTCTGCAAGACAGACTTTCAGGAAAGGAGGTGGAATAAAAATGAGCTCCTAAATCTTAATCCCGGATTCTGGAAGATATATTCCTCAAACCATCAAACAAGAGGAGGTGGTGCTGGTCCTTCACGAGTCAGTCTAATCTGTTCATTAAGCCTATATATAAAGTCTTAATATATAGTATTTCACAATACTTCATGGTATTCTAATTAAATAATTTTTTGGAATCTTAGATCTCTCAGAACCTGAGACAGTGTAATTCTGAGACTCCAGGAAAGTGGCAGTTCTGTAAAATGTTGGCGCTTGGAGACTAAATGCTCACTGATAGTTTCACACCTAATTCACTTAACACACACACACACACACACACACAGTGACAGAGGGACAGAGTGACATCAGATGTATGTTTTTTAATTTTCTGTCATCCATATAATGTTGTATAGTCATGAAACTATGCATATTTCCTCAGAATGACTTGTCTTCTATGTGTACATTTTTTTGAAGTGTTTAGAAGCTGCACTTTTTTTTACTGGTTCCTTTTTTACTATTATTTCAAAAAATCACCACGACAAAACCATTCAAGCTATCCAAAATTCATTCACACCTGTTCTGTAAGATTAATTCTTTAAACAGTGGTAAAAGAGGATGTGGTGCTGAACCTTCAAGAGTCACTTAAAACGTATCTGTCCATAAAGCCTATTAAGAATTATTCTTAATATACAGTTCACAATACTTCAGCTTGTTATTCTAATTAAGTGATTGTCATTTTATCAGTAAAATACATACAATTCATATTATTTTTTTTGAAAGATTTCTATAAATGATTTAAATCATACTCGTTTCTACAATAATTATTTAAAAGTAATCCTATAGCTCCCTCTGGTGGCCATTATTGGTACTAAGAATTGCAAGCTTCATTTATAAGTTATGATAGTTTTAATTTTATGCTGGCTCTTGAAAATGATAAAGCTATGAAACTTACTGTGCTTCCTTCAAATGATGACTTCTACTTATATAAAAAATTATGAAGAGTTAGAATGAAAATTTTTAAAGATATAGTAAAATAACTATTGTATTTTTTTATGTTACTTTAATAAATTTCTATGGCAACACCATTTAAGCTATCCTAAACCCATTCGCAATTTAACATCTCAGTATATTGCCATCATGTTGAAAAAGGAGTATGGAGTAGTATGAGGATTTATCAAAAATCCACAATAAAATTTCTGAGTTCTGTATCAATCTGTGTTGTTGTTTGTTTATTTTTATCTTTTATTTTTCATAGGAAGATAACTGACACTTTACTCTCCTTTTTAATAAATGTGCTTATAAACCAAGGACAAGCTATTTATAGCTGTATTTATAAACTGCTTACTACTGACTATTAATATTGGGACAAGGCTTTATAAAGCATGAACTGACTATTTACTAATGAGTGCAGTTATTATAAAGTGTTATCAATGCATTTGCTAATGTTAACAAATTAGACATTATTTTACAGTGTTATCAAATCCTTAAATGACTCATAAGCATTTGTGAAAGTTCTGCTTGCATTACAGCTTAGTCTTGATCTGTGAGCTGAACAGATTTACTGTTACATCCATGAGATTATGTAAATTCAAATAAATATCATGTCACAGGATGTCAGAGGTCAGTATCAAATTAGTTTGAAATTATTATTTGCAGCACAAATAAGGTTTTTTAGGATTTTTAAAAATCCCTAAAACTGTCAGAAAAGGATAAGGCCTAAGATTTCTATGTGAGTGGCTAAATTTGTTTGTTTTTATAACTATAATGCATAAACTATGAAACTATACAAAATGTATAAAAAAGTACAAGTTATTGTTTTCCAATGTTTTTTATTTATTTTTTTTTTTTTTTTTTGGATTTACATTTTAAAAAATTAGCCTAAGGCAATCATTCTAAACAGCTTGAATAAAACCTGTCAATATTTATTATAGACCACTATAACTGTGTATAATCTAACAAACAAGTTTATTATGAAAATAAAAGCGTGTACACCGGATAAATTGGACGATAAAGAAATTGCTAACAATAGTATACAATAGTTTTTAGGCGTTTAGATGCAGAAATGGAAAAATAAAATGTAATTGATTTAATTAAATATAGATTAAGTCTTGTTAGAGCAAAATAATAAATAGATACGTACACACATTAAACAAGCAGCCAAGATGAATGAGTTTAATTTTTTATATAGATTAAAATTGAAGACAGAAGCAGCTGGTATATGCGGTCACTTAATATTAAATTCCAGTAGATCCACTTTAGATTTATTTCTCAACAGTTTATGTTCACGTGGCTGTTTTCGTTTATATTCGCCAAGCTATTATGTATTTTGAAATAATCTTGTCCGTGATGTGTTCGTTCTTACGACGAAAGGCAGAATCCTGCAGCTCGAGAGATATATGTTATTCTGCCAGTCGCGCTTTCAAATAGTCTTGCACACTTAAACGGGTCACAAAAGACCTGCATTTAGCTCGTGTTGTGTTATAATGGATGTATTGTGTGCATTTATGGCAATAATTTATTTTAAAAAGCTCTTAAACAAGAATAAATTCGTTAGTTTTGAACTTGTGACACTGTGCGCGCTGATCAGAGGCAGTGATTTCAGATATAGGCAGCCGCGAATATATCATTTTCACACAAACAGTTCAAAAACATCTTAATTTAGCTCTTGGTGTGCTCTAATTGGTGAATTGTGTGATATCGCTGCAATACTTTATTTTTAAAAGCTTTAAAACAGGAATAAATTCGTTTTTTCTGAGCTCTTTACTCCAGACGCTCGTGGTCACAGCGGTGATTCATCTCTCCTATTTCTCACGTATCTCTGGCCAGAAATAATTTATCCATGAGCCCTGAACCGGTAATAATCATATATGTTGGTTTAGCTTGTCAGTGTGAATTAAATCTAAGTATTTATTTGTATTTTAACCGATTTAAAAATGAAACTAAAAGAGAGTCTCCTCCCTTTCAGTCGAATTTCCCTTTCAGGAATTGAACCTGTAGGGGCGCATTTTCTCTCAGACAATGTAAGTCTCAGCACATAATACTCAAACAGAGGGACAGAGTGAGATGAGATGTCTGACAGTTTTTTAATTTTCTGTTATCCATACAGTGTTGTAAAGTCATGAAACTATGCATATTTACTCAGAATAACTTTTTTTCTGTATGAAAAAAGGTTTTGAAGTGTTTGGAATTTAAAAATGCAGGAAAATTAATAGTTCCATCTTTATTGTCATTTAAAAAAATCACCACGACAAAACCATCCAAGCTATCCAAAACCCATTCACAATTTAAGTTCCTCAATGTTTTTTCAACATGTACACCAAGTTTGGTGTGTATAGTGTTACTCTCCTCTGAGCAGTATGCATTAATTCACAGCTAAATGTAAAAAACAATCCACATTCAAATCAAAATAGCCGACTTCGTGTTGGTCGTAGCTGATGACTGTGAATTAGAAAGTTGTCCGTCTTGATAAGAACAATTTTTGTACTGAGTTTGGTGTCTGTAGCTAAAACTAACCCCCTCACTTTTGACAAAAGGTGGCGCTATAGAGTGCCTCTTCCACGCCCTCTTATGAACTTTTGCCAGTGTCTAGCTGTCACTAATACTGATATGTGTTCTGAGTTTGATGAAATTCTAAGCATGTTATATGCCTCAAAATCACCTGAGAAGTATTCCAGTTTGACATGTTGCCACGGCAACAATATTTTTAGATATCAATATCCCCCCAGCAGATTTATATCGGCTGTGTTTTAACATTATTCTGATGAAGTTTGAAGCAAATCGAGTAAAAATAAGATGCTGAATTCAAAGCATTTTGAAAATGACACACTTCCTGCTGCCAGTTGGTGGCGCTATAACTTTGACTCCTAATAGTCACATATATGCGATCGACATCATACAATGAATAATCTGATGAAGTTTGATTAAAATTAGGAAATGTATGTGGATGGTATTAGACACTTCCTGTTTCTCAATTCTCGCCATAAATTAAACGCCTCGCTACGAGCAAACCGTTCGAGATATCAAAAATCCCCTGGCAATTTTTCATCCCCAATGTCTTGAGATCATGTTGACCGAGTTTGGTGGCAATCGAGTAAAAAACCTATGACAAGTATATCAAATTCCAGAGCATGCGCTTTTTACATAACTCTAAATAGCTGACTTCCTGTTGGGCGGAGCCTATGACATGCAATACGCAAGTTGTTCGGTACGATGAGATCTATATGTGTACTGAGTTTCATATTAATACGTGTAAGTATGTGTGAGCTATACATCAATATTAATGACTGTGTTCCAGGGGGCGCCGTAGAGCCCCTGTGCCACGCCCGGGTCCCAACCTCTGCAGGCTCCTAAAGGCCACAGATCCAAAGGTGTGTGCAAATTTCCAAGAGTTTTTGAGTATGTTAAGGACTCCAAAAGCCCCCACAACTTTGACGACAAATATGAATAATAAACCCTAAATAGCCAACTTCCTGTTGGGCGGAGCCTATGATATGCAATACGAAAGTTGTTTGTATTGATGAGTTCTATATGTGTACCGAGTTTCGTATGTCTACGTACAAGTATGTATGATATATGGCCCTCCATATTCCAGGGGGCGCTGTAGAGCCCCTGTGCCACGCCCGTGTATCAGTCTCTGCCCGGCCCTAATGGCCGCAGGTTCCAATGTGTGTGCCAATTTTCAAGACTTTTTAAGCATGTTAAGGGCCCCAAAAGCCCCCGTAACGTTAGAAAAAAAAAATAATAATAATAATAATAATAAAAAATAATCCTAAGGAAAACAATAGGGCTCTCGCCCTCCAGGCTTGAGCCCTAATAATAAACAAAGCAGATACAAGAGGGTCCTCGCACCTCGGTGCTCGGGCCCTAATAACCAGTAAAACCATTACAAATCATGTGATAGTTTCAATTTTTTTTATTTTCAGTAGGGGATTAAAATGTATTATTGTATGAACTAAAATACTTGAAATCTATAGATTTCTATAGAATCTACAGTAGAAACTTGAAACAACAGAATTCTTGAGTATATTTACGTCACATAAGCAAAAATAGATTGGATTAGCGCCCCCTTTTGTTGGCTGTGAACGTCCCTTTATCTGACACTTTTACTTTGATGGAGAATCAGTCAGGTCAACGGTCATTCTGGACTTCTCCAGAACATCAGATGGTCAGTACGCCCCTGACTCTGAGGATGCAAAAAATAAATAAATAAAATATTCTTAATACTGTGAAAATTGCCTTTGAAGCTGTCCAAATGAATTCAGCAATGCATATTACTAATCAAATATTATGTTTTTATATATTTATGATAGGAAATTTACAAAATATCTTCATGGAACATGATCTTTACTTAATATCTTAAAGATTCTTGGCATTAAAGAAAAATCTTTAATTTTCACCCATACAATGTTTTTTTTTTTTGGCTATTGCTAAAAAATATACTCCAGTGACTTAAGACTGGTTTCATGGTCCAGAGTCACAAATTGCCTTGTACAGTATATGGCAACATCACTCTTGATATAGGCCACATGTTATATTACATTTCCATATAGAAATTATTATAATTATGCAAATAGTTAGTTAAATATACCTATAATAATATAAAATGTAAATACTTTACACATTTAGATTTTTAGTTGTGATATATTTTGCTTCACCCTTTTAAAGTTAAAGACTTCACTGTTGTAAATAAATACCCCAGAACCCTTTTAGAGAGGAGATGATTAAAACAGCTACTGGAAAAATGTATAGCTGGAAACCGAGAGCGAGAGAGAGAGAGAGAGAGAGAGAGAGAGAGAGAGAGAGAGACGCCAGAATGACTCACTAACCTCTCACTTCACACGATCTATCTTCTTTATTCAAGCCTTTCTTCCTGCTTCAATCTCTTCCACTTTCCTCTCTTAGAATCTGCTGGTCACCCGAGAGGGTCAAAAAAGCATTTCATATTTGTTTAAACTGAGGCAGCTAGATCTGCACAAGAGGCCTCGGACAGTGAAGAAAAAGAAAAAGTGTCTCAGGCCACACAAACGGGAAGTGAAATCATTCTGTTCACGTTGTGTTCATTGAGTCGTCCTCTTAATGCTCTTTACGGCATTAAACACATGACTTCTAATCGGTGAAGTGGTCTGAAATTCCTTATGCTCAGGCCTGATTTCTGCTTTGAATTGTGTTGCATCAGGAAATTGCACTTAATTGTCTTGGTGTCCCAAAAAAAAAAAAAAAGTATGATTTATAGTGAAACCATAGCCAAGGGTGAAGTATGTTTTTACAGAGCCCCGTTTATGTGCTGAGCCACAAGAAGTCTAAGGTGTCACCACTTCCTGTCTCTTACAGGAAGCCCATCTTATACCATGACAGTTTAATATTTAAAATACTTCTAGAGTGTCAAGGAACAAAAATTATGAGCGAAACTGGAAATAAATGGAACAAGAAAAAAACAAGAAAAAAAAGGGAAGGGACATTATTTTATTCATTAGGATTGTTTAAAATGTTTCATGTTTAAGACACAGAATGGAGTAAAAGTGATGTCTACAGAACTATTTGGCCGTTGTATTTTGAGATTTAATAGATCATAAAGATTTTTTTTTCCTTTGCAATAACAAGCTCAGATGAATTGTTCACAATAAGACATGTAATGTGCTTGAATAAAAAATTATGTTATTATTGACTTTTAAGCCCTTTAGCCCCTCAGAAAGGCATGCTACATTCAATTTGACCCAAAGCTGTGTCGCTGTTCCTTAAATGTTGAGGGTCACTGTTGTCTGAAGTTCAAAGAGGAGGATAAGTTCCCCATTTGAGCCGGTTTCCTCCCATTATTTTTCTCCCTCTTTATGTAAACACATATTAATCCAAAACTGTTTCTTATCTCAGTGTATTTTGGAGAGCTGTTCATTTTCTTTTTTCTCTGAACAGTGGAAACATTGTGGCTTTGTGGTGTTTGTCAAAATGCAGCTCTGTGTGCGAGCGCTAAACCTCTGGCTCAGTCAGTTTGAGTTGGACTATTTGTAGGAACTAGTTGAGTTGAGAATTTACTAAACAATTATTATGCTTTAAAGAAATATTTTAACTGTATAACAGACCAGTATTAAACTGGAATATTTGTTACAAATCCATATTTTCATATTGGAAGCACCATAGGAACATGGGCAAATGGTCACATATTTTTGAACAAAATGAGTGAAATTATTTTAAATTCACCATCATGCTTTAAAAGTATGTGATATTATGATAAAAGACTAACTAACTTCCATGTTACCCATTATTATTAGCGTTCTTTGGAGACATGAAGGTGTATCACAAAGCAGAAATGAGTCAGTTTCAGTATTGATGTAATCTCTTGAGGGACAGGAAAAAATCCTCGACTGGAATAATAAAGGAACATTGTTCACTGTTCAACCAAGCCTTGTTGATAACACAACTCAAGATGGAGAACATTAAGTAAAACATTAGCTGTAGGGGTTGGAGGACTAGATTGAACACTTTTTGTTGTTGAAGAAGGCTTTTGCTTCTTAATTCTAGGACGTTAACATTTTCCTTTTTCTTCCTTCAGGCTGACTGAAATGAAAGTTAATGCTGCTGTGTCCAGATGTTCTCCCTGACCAAACAACAGTGTTCCCTCTGTCTGAGTCACAGACAAATCTGAGTCAACGTCTTCTAATATAACTGATATTCAGTGTAACAGTATCAAAACAAACATTTAATCACTACACTAAATGCCTTATTTATTATAGATGGTAGATTTTAGTAAAGCAGTTTTTCTAGTGACTCATTCTCATTAAAGTATCTTAAATCTAAGCAGACTTATCTGAAAGCTGACATTCTGTAACCACAGAGAGGTCAGTGGCCAGAAAAATGATGTTTTGATGTGTGTAATAAAATAACAAAGTTTTATCAGGGGAAGCACTCTTTTAGACATGAGCAGCTAAATGGCCTTTGGTGCCAAGTCATTGTCTTGATGTTTGGATTAAAGTGATTCAATTATTACAAACATTTTCCCTCTAGAGGGAAGTACACTCATAGCTTAAAACATTTAGTCCATCTGTGTCATTCTGAAGTGAGGCGGTTTCATCCCCCTTCTACACCTCCTTGTGTTTTATGTGTTTTGTATGATGTTCTCTGAAACCTCTCAAATAATAAAGGAACCATGAACTTTGTTAATCAGACTTTGTGACATTGTCAGGTATACAATGAAAAAAAAAAGAAGATAATGTTAAAAGATAAACATAAATCCATTCACCCACTTATGGATATTCTAATAATAATAATAATAATAATAATAACACAACTCACCAGGTCTACAGCAAATGTCATAACATGTTAAAAGTAGAAAGATGTTTCACTAATAATTCCTTAAATTTATCAGTTATGTTATCTTAATACATCTCTTTTCTGCCAATCCATCCCTTTATATATGCTGTATGTTTTGTCTAAATATATCTAAATATCTTCTTGATCTAAAAGTAAAAAGGATATATAATGTGTTTATGCAGGCACAGTTTCTTTTCTTGATGTTTTATGAGGCATTTATTAAAGAAAACTCTTATTAACAATCAGTGATTTACAAAAACAACAACGCAACATTTCTGAACCAATTGTGGAGTAATATTTTCCACAGTTGGTCATATTACTTCTTCAATGCAATATGAACTGAATTTCTTAAGTATTCTCATCACTTAATAATTTATTAGACTAATGAATATTTTAACAACTGAATGACAAAAAAAAAAAAAAAATTATAAGATTGTTTACCTTTATTAGGGTACTAATACAGGTATGTATGTTAAAGTACTAATGTGTACCTTTAATTTATATACCATTTAGGGGTAAATAGGTTAAAAAGATTTTTAACATATAACTTTTGATTATTAGGTACAGATTTGTACTTTGTTTCTTAAACACGGTATACAACAGATGTCAGCAGGTCTGAGTTCAGATAGAGACCGGGAGGAAGAAGCAGGTCTTTTCTTTGTGATTCCATGTACTGTGGAAGTGAAGACAGCATTTTAAAATGTATTTTCAACAAGAAATTAACAGTTCCACATATATATTTAAAACAAAGGATACCTGATTTTTATTTGCCTCATCTTTTCTTGTAGATTTTCTTCCTAAAATATTTCATAGGATTATGCAAGGAAACACAAAGCTGATTTTAATTAAAGAAACTGTGATGCTTCATTTTAAACACTCAAATCACTCACCTTGGTGACTAATGACATAAAGAAATAATACAGTCATAACTATGAAGAACAGCCCTGCGATTCCACTGCAGATGTACAGATACGGCCAGAGCCACTGACGATCATCCTTTTGACCTGAATTCAGATCACCTAATATTGAAGGGATTGAATAAAATTATATTTTATAGTTGTCATTATCATTAGTTCAAATCAACATATGAAGATGCATTTGTCCAAGCAAAATGTTACCAGTAATGTCATGAATTGTAATGTTCATGTCCTTACGTGTGTTGCTTTGATTGTGTGACACCTCATCCTCATTTTTATCTGGTGAATATAATAAATATTAAAGCATTTATTTTCATCAATATGTCTGAATGCTTACATTCAGTGAATCAAAAGATAACGTCTCTTACCTGTCACAGTGACATTAATAGTATGACCTAAAGATGTGTCACCACCTTTACATCTGTAGAAACCTGTGTCCTCCATTGAGATGTTCAGGAAAATCAGGAAATACATCCATTCATGTTCTTTGATGCTCTTCAAATCAGTTTTTATGTGATGTGAGTAATTAATAGCTTTACAGTCACTTCTATTGCATTTGCACCATGAGACTCTTGGGTTCCCGTGACATCCTTCTAGAGTTGTTATAGTACAGTTTATCTTCAACTCGGTCATAACCGGAGCTCTAAACACTGTGTTTCGTGGCACTCTGATCACTGAAATACAATTCATCTCAGACCCTAAGAGAATGAAGGAAAAAAGAATATGAAGACCAAAGAGAGAGAGAGAGAGAGAGTGTTGGAAGATAATTTTTAGTGATTTATCCTTATCTAAATTGACATCATCCGCTAAATTAAACTAAGACAATAATCAGATTTTTCACACAATACTGAAAAAGTATGTATTTTATTCTTCAGTAAAACTGAAACTGTTCTTTAAACTGTTAAGACTGCTGGTGTAAACATGTAATACCACATTAGAGAACAAACAAAGCACAAATTTCAACTTGTTTCTGTAAACACCTCACCCTATACCCATAGTAAATGATTTAGATTATTATTTATTATTTTTATTTATTTATTTTTTGATAGTAACCATGCACCACACCCATTATTGCAATGCAGCACATTAATGTCTGAGGCTTTACTTTGGCTTCTTCTTTTTAGTTCTTCATCTAAAATAATAAGATGAATTAGATATTCAAATTACTATAAGCAAATATTTACCAGCATGTGCTATATTATGAATACATTTATAATATATAATAATTCTATATAAAACTACTATATGTCAGTTATTTACTCACAAAATCATTTTGTTATCTGGCAAATGCATTGCACACATATGTTGTAACATCGCTTTTAACAAATATACTTTAATGCATCCCAAACATCACATTTAAGAAAATATTTCTTACTGACATCAATCAGTCTATAGGGCAGATCGAAATACTTACCGTTTTTGGTGCCAATGACTCTGACACACATCAATATCAGAATAGTGGCCAGGATAATCTGGAAGACAAGTTGCTTTTTGTTGAAGTTCTTTTATCAGAAAATGTATTTTAAAATGAATATACATTTTAAAGCTGTGGATCAGTGTGTGCAAATATGTTGGAGTGACATGGAAATGTGTTGGAAGCTGTAAGTTCTTCAAAAACATCTCTTACCATCTCAGCGTCTCTTTTCTTGTTCTTAACTTGTATCTTCGAATCCTTGAATCACAGATGCGTGTCACCTGCGTTGTCTCTAAGGTGAATTTGTTACTCTGCTTTGTGTCTGTGTCTGTTACTGATGGTTGTTCTCCTTAGCCTTCTTTCATCATTGACATTGTCAAACCTCACTGTAGAGGTTTCCGGTTGTTTTTGCGCCCTGTTCTGTTTGTTTGAGCCTTGTCCAGATTAGCTGAGCTTTCATGCTTATTGAAGAAAAAAAGGATGAAGAAACAGTAGGCAGTGTTGCCAACTTAACAATTTTTTTTTTGTTTTT
Source organism: Carassius auratus (assembly GCF_003368295.1). Lineage (NCBI taxonomy): Eukaryota > Metazoa > Chordata > Actinopteri > Cypriniformes > Cyprinidae > Carassius > Carassius auratus. The sequence continues at coordinate 22,606 of NW_020528713.1, forward strand.
GCAAGATCTGGCAACTCTGCATGCATATAGCAACACATTTAGCTATTTAAAAAATGTATTTGGCAACTTTAAGCAACTTTAAACCAGCCAAGCAGCCCCGATTGCCAGCCAAGCAGCATATCAGCCTGGAGAGAGTTGGAGAGATGTGCCTAGCAGTACACGAAACGTATGAATTATGCTGCTAGTTGCAATTGTTCAATAATAATTTATGATAGACCTTGTTTTTAACTTGTACCTATGTCAATCAGCTGGTACAGTGTAAGAAAGAAAAAATGTGAACAAAAATGGAAAAGGTACTGGTCATTTTCTGCCAGAACATTATCTTTTAAATTTACAGACATTTCATGTAACTATGCAACAAAATGCAAAGTATAATTAAAAATACAGTAAAACACCTCTGAAAATCAATAAGGAATATTCTTTGATATTGACACTGTAAATATGCCATATTTTTACCAACCTTTCTTAGAGTAATAGTATATTTTATTAACTACCAATATACTACTTAAAAATATAATTGTTCAGAATGTGCAGTTTTACTATTTAATATGTAAATATATTAAATGTAATAGTTTGAGAACGTGTAACTGTCCAATAATTAAATTTTGTGTTCATATTACTTTTACATATGTGTATACTACCTTTACCAACAAATTTCAATTGATATATTTCAAATCTCATTTTTCACTGAGGTGGCCAGCCACTTTGGGTAATCCCATTATGTATTCTAAGCAATGACACGATTTTATGTTTTTGTTTGATAGTGACGACATCGCACAATGACATTTCAACGCCATTTAGCAACTCTTAACAACAAATAAACCTGCCTTTAGCAACTTCCTCTTAAAAATATAGATGCAAGCAGCAATTACCGGGGTTCAAACATTTTAAGACTCATGAGATATTGTAGATATTTTATGCTGAGTTTACCCAAAAAGGCAAAAAAAAAAAAAAAAAAGAAAGATCTCTAGAAATATAATATAATGATTTATCACTTTACAGCTATAGGGGACACTGCTCCCAAATTGATGTGGTGGGGTTAGCTAGGGGTGATGATGACACAAATAGTTTGGTGCCAATATGATGAAGGATTGCAGAAAAGAGGCTTAGATCCATTTTAACACTTTTCTTATCTCCTGAACACTAAGTGACACTGTGCCAAAACTGTGCAGGTTACCCCAGGACACAGTTGTCATAGCAAATTCCATGTCTGGTCTGAACACGATACATTTTTAAGGAGATATAGTCTTATGTTCATTTTGGCAAGCTCTGACAAATCATTTGTGCATTATCCGAGAATGGTTGGGTTTATCAAAAATAATAATAATAATAATAAAATAAAATAAATAAATAAAACCTATGAACCATCTAGGACATGTTCAAAAAAGACACTTTTACATCAAGTCAAATATTTAACTGGTTTGATTGACAGCAGTGGTGCTAGATGCAATTTTTTTCTGAATAAGGAGATCTAACATGAATATTGTCTGTATGTGTGAAAAATTGTGTGATATACGAGGCAAAAAACAGTATAGCGCCAACTAGGGGCTGATTTCTTTCAAATTTCTTCCAGGTGTCTGGGGCCATGAGTCAAACAGGCACATAGATTTTCATTCCAATCAGCCTCCATTAACCTTGTCTAATAGGTGCTCAAAGTTCTACATGACCAGTACAGTATTTGTAATGGAGATATACAAAGTTCACATATTTGGCACACTGTGGACTGTTGTGAGGGTTCCCAGCTGAACCATATCTCAGCAACCAAAAGTCCACAAGATATTTCTTAAAAAAGGAAGTAAAAGGTTTAATTAGGACTGTAAATTCAGTGTGTTAATTTACTGCCATTACCGGTGGTTTGAATGCAAATTAAAGTTTGAATGCATCTGCAAAATAAAAATGTACTTAGATATGGTAGAAGAAAAAATTAAAAGACATGGTCCTCACTCGTCAGGACGCCAAGGTGAAATTGTAAGTGCTAGTTTAGTATCATTAAGATAATACAGTATTATTATATATTATATATAGTTATTAATATATATATATTCTTTTTATTTTTGAAGTTGTGCTGATTTATGTTAAAGTTTTAGTAAAAGAAAATGTTTTTTGTCATTTTTAATAGGTTTTTTATGTCTACATAGTTTTTATTAATTTTCAGTTTTCATTTTAGTTATTTCAGTACGTTGTTAAACTAATTGAAAATGAGAAACGTTGCTTTGGCAGTTAGCTTATATTTAGGGATATGCCGGGATCAAATTTTCCTGTTCACGGTATATGGTATAATCATGGTATGGTCATAATACAGTATAACAGGTTAAATAACTTTTTTCTTCTAACAAAAATAACTTAACATTTAAATACCATAAAGCAATACAGAAAAATATATAAAGTTAAGAGTTTTTAATTTAAGTTCATGTTAGCTCATTAAATAACACAGCTGCAACTTTAGATTTAAACGTGTTATTATATATTGGAATTCCTAAGTCCTAATATTAATGAATGTTTAGAATTTGTCATTGGCAGTTTAACTAATGAATTAACGAATGTTAACTAATTTAATTAACAATAAAAAAAAAACACTTTCAAACAATATCTAGGTTATGTTGTAGTCCAGATTAAAATGGAAGAAAAGTTTGAAAATAAATGGCTATTAAGTCAAAAACTTAAGTATTTGATCTGAATGGCTATTTAAATGTGTTTTAGTAAGTAGCGCAGCTGCTTTATTTATGGGGTTTCCAGGCAGCATTTTCTGCAGTTTAGTGCCATCTGCTGTCAGAGAGTGAATGTGCTTTCATTCAGTGTGTCTCTCACGTGTTCCCCCATGTGCTTCTCATGCGCCCGTTTACATCAGGGTGCACAAGTGTCTTTCAAGAAGCATACAGATGTGTTTTGCATTTGGACTAGTTGATGGGAATAGTATTCTTAAAATGCATTCCAAATTCTGAATAATTTGTAATATATAATCACTCAATGTATTTAGAAGTGCCCATGATAACAATATTGTGCATATTCATTACCGTGATACACACATTACCGAATAGGCTACCGGCACATGTCTAATTAATATTATATATATATATATATACACTCTAAAAAACGCTGGGTTGTTTTTTCAACCCAACTGCTGGGTTGAGGCCGTTGGATAGGACTTTGGGATGTGTTAACCCAAGTTTGGGTTGAAAATAACTATCTTTTTTTAACCCAGTGGGGGTGGGTTGAGGACGCGGACGTGAAGGAGAGCACGCACGTCACGTCAAAATCGTACGTCTCCAGTGCGAGCAGCCGCCATTTTCTCAGCGTGATAGAAGCGAGAAGCGAGTGAAAGATTATGGTAAGTAACGTTAAATATTCAAAATGTAAAGTTATCTTTTATTGTTTACCCGGTTGTATGAAAGGCGGAAGGTTTTATGAAAGGCGGAAACAAAGGAGCTTAACGTTATATCTAACGTTATATAAAAAAAACGGACGCGGTTTTCGCCTCGAACACGGAGGTCTTAACTGCCTCATGTAACGTTACTGAACGGAGGATGTACTTTTAATATATCGTCTGTGAATGTATTTTGTCATATTTACATAAGATTTTACATTATCTGTTCTCTTTGAGGCGTTAACAGACGGTTATGGTCACGGTTACGCTCATGTGAATTTGTCTTTTTTTTCGCGGTTAAACTGAATGTATGTTTGTCTCCTAAAGGAAACGGCATTGTGTAGTAAAGACTAGCATAATTATTTAGAGGCTGTTGAAGTGGTAACTGTTAAAAGTATGTTTTACATGTAATGTTTCAGACTTGTCCAGCTCCTGTCTTCATTGTCCTCGCGCTGAGAGTTAAAGACACAGAAGCTGTTTGTGTGAGGAGTCACAGACCTGTGTGAGGATGAGGAGGAGGTGTTCTTCTGAAGAGAGGGACAGACGGTTTAAGGAGAGTAAACTTCAGAATAACATCAAGTTATCTTTATTTTTTACTAAGACTAAAATAATGTGTGTGTTTTTTTTAGATGTTGAAATCCAGAGACAAGATAACTTCATTCTTTTGAGACTGATGTAAGTTAAGTTATTATTACTTTTTTTTTTTTTTGAAAATTTATGTTTCTGTTGTGTCCTGCCTGTTAACTTCACATTTTGATGCAAAAACAGTGTGATTTTATATTTGTATGTATGTATATGTTAATATTTTATTGAAACCATTGATGCCCCTCTTTGCAGAACTCAAACTAACTGCAGTTAAGGACACACAAGTCTGCTTGTGAGGAGGTGGTTTTCTCAGCTTCTTCTGAAGAGAGGGAAAGATCGTTTAAGGCAAGTAAACTTCATAATTTCATGTTATCAGTTGTTGTTTTTTTACTAAGAGTAAAATAATGTTTGTTTTTTGTTTTTGTAGATGTTAAAAGCAAGAGACATGGGAGATCATCATTCCCTTGAGATTTTATGTAAGTTATTTTTAGAAAATAAATTTTTCTGTTGTCTCCTGCCAGTTTACTTCACATTTTGATGCAACAACAGTGTGATTATGTGCTCATTTCATTAAGACCATTGATGTCTGTGTTTTTCATTGCAGAACACAAACCAACTTTGGAGTTGTCTGATTTGGAGAGTCATTATTCTTGGTCTGCGCTCTTAGAGGTAAAGTTCACACAAAAAATCATTTACTTGCCCTCAAGTCATTCCAAACCTATAAGACTTTTGTCTGTCTTTACAACATAAATTAATATATTTTTAGTTTTCTCATAATATTTGTTAATCCATTTATAGTTTAGATAATCAGTATTTTCAAGCTTCATAAATATAGAGTTATTGTAGAAGTAAATTCTGATATTTATATATGAATACATCTTAAATTATATTATAGCAAACATGTATGTTCAAAATAAAATATTGGTCTCCCAGACCAGCAATGGAGGACACAAAAAGAGAATATTAAATATATTCATATGTGTTCCAAAAAATGAACAGAGTTTGTATGAGTCTGGAAAAACATGGGGAGAGTAAATTATGAACATTTTAGTTATTTGGTGAACTAACGGTTTGAAGAGCAGCCCTCCATGTACGTGAATATTGTGAGGTATGTGAATGTCATGTCTGTTTTAATGTTTCAGTAAAGAAGCTTTCTGAAAGCAATATTTATTCAAACAATATCGCATGTCCTCACACTACACTCTAAAAAACGCTGGGTTGTTTTTTCAACCCAACTGCTGGGTTGAGGCCGTTTGATAGGACTTTGGGATGTTTTAACCCAAGTTTGGGTTGAAAATAACTTTCTTTTTTAACCCAGCGGGGTGGGTTGATGACGCGGACGTGAAGGAGAGCACGCACGTCACGTCAAAATCGTACGTCTCCTGTGCGAGCAGCCGCCATTTTCTCAGCGTGATGGAAGCGAGAAGCGAGTGAAAGACTATGGTAAGTAACGTTAAATATTCAAAATGTAAAGTTATCTTTTATTGTTTACCTGGTTGTATGAAAGGCGGAAGGTTTTATGAAAGGCGGAAACAAAGGAGCTTAAGGTTATATACGTTATATATAAAAAAACGGACGCGGTTTTCGCCTCGAACACGGAGGTCTTAACTGCCTCATGTAACGTTACTGAACGGAGGACGTACTTTGAATATAACGTCTGTGAATGTATTTTGTCATATTTACATAAGATTTTACATTATCTGTTCTCTTTGAGGCCTTAACAGACGGTTATGGTCACGGTTACGCTCATGTGAATTTGTCTTTTTTTTCGCGGTTAAACTGAATGTATGTTTGTCTCCTAAAGGAAATGGCATTGTGTAGTAAAGACTAGCATAATTATTTTGAGGCTGTTGAAGTGGTAACTGTTAAAAGTATGTTTTACATGTAATATTTCAGACTTGTCCAGCTCCTGTCTTCATTGTCCTCGCGCTGAGAGTTAAAGACACAGAAGCTGTTTGTGTGAGGAGTCACAGACCTGTGTGAGGATGAGGAGGAGGTGTTCTTCTGAAGAGAGGGACAGACGGGTTAAGGAGAGTAAACTTCAGAATAACATCAAGTTATCTTTATTTTTACTAAGACTAAAATAATGTGTGTGTTTTTTTAGATGTTGAAATCCAGAGACAAGATAACTTCATTCTTTTGAGACTGATGTAAGTTAAATTATTATTACTTTTTTTTTTTAGAAAATTAATGTTTCTGTTGTGTCCTGCCTGTTAACTTCACATTTTGATGCAAAAACAGTGTGATTTTATATATGTATGTATGTATATGTTAATATTTTATTGAAACCATTGATGTCCCTCTTTGCAGAACTCAAACTAACTGAAGTTAAGGACACACAAGTGCTTGTGTGAGGAGGTGGTTTTCTCAGCTTCTTCTGAAGAGAGGGAAAGATCGTTTAAGGCAAGTAAACTTCATAATTTCATGTTATCAGTTGTTGTGTTTTACTAAGAGTAAAATAATGTTTGTTTTTTGTTTTTGTAGATGTTAAAAGCAAGAGACATGGGAGAGCATCATTCCTTTGAGATTTTATGTAAGTTATTTTTAGAAAATAAATTTTTCTGTTGTCTCCTGCCAGTTTACTTCACATTTTGATGCAACAACAGTGTGATTACGTGCTCATTTCATTAAGACCATTGATGTCTTTGTCTTTTATTGCAGAACTCAAACCAACTTTGGAGTTGTCTGATTTGGAGAGTCATTATTCTTGGTCTTCGCTCTTAGAGGTAAAGTTCACACAAAAAATAATTTACTTGCCCTCAAGTCATTCCAAACCTATAAGACTTTTGTCTGTCTTTACAACATAAATTAATATATTTTTAGTTTTCTCATAATATTTGTTAATCCATTTATAGTTTAGATAATCAGTATTTTCAAGCTTCATAAATATAGAGTTATTGTAGAAGTAAATTCTGATATTTATATATGAATACATCTTTAATTATATTATAGCAAACATGTATATTCAAAATAAATTATTGGTCTCCCAGACCAGCAATGGAGGACACAAAAAGAGAATATTAAATATATTCATACGTCTTCCAAAAAATTAGCAGATTTTGTATGAGTCTGGAAAAACATGAGGAGAGTAAATTATAAACATTTTAATTATTTGGTGAACTAACGGTTTGAAGAGCAGCCCTCCATGTACGTGAATATTGTGAGGTATGTGAATGTCATGTCTGTTTTAATGTTTCAGTAAAGAAGCTTTCTGAAAGCAATATTTATTCAAACAATATCACCTGTCCTCACACTAGTGCTGCCATTATAGCCTTCTGGAGCGCTGTGGTGGACTGAGACATTAAACAACCGCACAAAGTGTTGAAACTTTAAAACCGATTATTTACCTGTCCTTACGGATGTGAATACACCTCTACCTGAAAATGGATAGTTTAATTAAATGTTTAATTTTTTCAAATGTGTTTCTCTTAGGCCACTGATGAAGAACAGGCGGTGACTGGATGAATCCTGGTCAGAGAGGAGAATCTTCTTTCCCCTAAACAGCAGTGGTTTTAAAGGAGGACGCTGCCCTGGATGATGTAGAAGATGTCAGATGCTGTGCAGATGGGGTTTCTTCATGATTACTTCAGTTATGCTAAAGAGATCGTGAAAATTGACTGTGATGCATGATCTGTATTCATGGACTTTGAAACAAACTGTAAGTGTATAATTTGTTAAAAAAAAAAAAGTTAAATGCTTTTTCTGCGTTGTTTAGTAGAAGAGTTTACACTCTGTCATTCATACATCTGCTCACATTCTTTCACACACACACACACACATGCGTCTGTTAAATGTTATAATATCAAAGTTAATGTTGTGATTTATTTGTGTACTGTCATGCCAGAATAGTTGGAAAAAAACCTAACTAATTGTAAATTTATTGTATGTGTTTTCGTATATTTTTATACAATATATACAATTGAACAAAGGCCAATTTGATTTTAAGTTATATTCATCAAATGTTCAATGCTTTATGAACTCTGTAGCTGTTAATGCCATCCTTTTCTGCATTTCTTCTAACATGTTACTTTTTGACTTTTCTCTCGTTTTTAATAAATATTTTCCTTTTGGTAGCCTAATTATTATTTGTGTGTAAAAGTGATATTTAAAATGAACAACATTTGTAGGTTTAATGCCTAGCTCAATTTGGCTTTTTTAACGTAGAAATGCATTGTTTCCCCACATGGCTGCACTCTGCGAATTTATTTTCTGCCAGCAGGAGGCGCTAAGAGCGAGAGAGGTAGGTTTCTCCGGTAACGGCTGCAGAGCGGTGCTGAGCTCACAAACGCTGCCTTATCAAGCACATTCGAAATGATATCGAACATTTTCTAAATACAGTAGTTTTCCTTCTGAAATACAGTGATAAAAAAACACCCGCTCTGTTTTTTTAAACCCTGCAATATAGTCATTTTGAACTATAAAAAAGGCAACCCAGCAGGCTGGGTTAAATATGATAACCCAACTGGTTGGGTTAAAACAACCCAGCGCTGGGTTCGTCCCTTTTTGACCCAGCGCTGGGTTGTCAAAATAACCCAAATTGGGTTGTTTTCAACCCAGCAGTTTTTAGAGTGTAGTGCTGCCATTATAGACTTCATGAGAGCTGTGGTGGACTGAGACATTAAACAACCGCACAAAGTGTTGAAACTTTAAAACCGATTATTTACCTATCCTTACGGATGTGAATACACCTCTACCTGAAAATGGATAGTTTAATTAAATGTTAAATTTTTTCAAATTTGTTTCTCTTAGGCCACTGATGAAGAGCAGGCGGTGACTGGGATGAATCCTGGTCAGAGAGGAGAATCTTCTTTCCCCTAAACAGCACTGGTTTTAAAGGAGGACGCTGCCCTGGATGATGTAGATGTCGTCACATGTGCTGATGGGGTTTCTTCATGATTACATCAGTTATGCTAAAGAGATCATGAAAATTGACCGTGATGCATGATCTGTATTCATGGACTATGAAACAAACTGTAAGTGTATAATTTGTTAAAAAAAAAAAAGTTAAATGCTTTTTCTGTGTTAAGTAGAAAAGTTTACACTGTCATTCATACACCTGCTCACATTCTTTCACACACACACACACACACACACACACACACACACACACGCGTCTGTTAAAGGTTATAATATCAAAGTTAATGTTGTGATTTATTTGTGTACTGTCATGCCAGAATAGTTGGAAAAAAAACTAACTAATTGTAAATTTATTGTATGTGTTTTCGTATATTTTTATACAATATATACAATTGAACAAAGTCCAATTTGATCTTAAGTTATATTCATCAAATGTTCAATGCTTTATGAACTCTGTAGCTGTTAATGCCATCCTTTTCTGCATTTCTTCTAACATGTTACTTTTTGACTTTTTGACAATTTGGGTTAATTTTAACGTAGAAATGCATTGTTTCCCCACATGGCTGCACTCTGCGAGTTTATTTTCTGCCAGCAGGAGGCGCTAAGAGCGGGAGAGGTAGGTTTCTCCGGTAACGGCTGCAGAGCGGCTCTGAGGTCACAAACGCTGCCTTATCAAGCACATTCGAAATGATATCGAACATTTTCTAAATACAGTAGTTTTCCTTCTGAAATACAGTGATAAAAAAAAAACACCCGCTCTGTTTTTTTTAAACCCTGCAATATAGTCATTTTAAACCATAAAAAAGGCAACCCAGCAGGCTGGGTTAAATATGATAACCCAACTGGTTGGGTTAAAACAACCCAGCGCTGGGTTCGTCCCTTTTTGACCCAGCGCTGGGTTGTCAAAATAACCCAAATTGGGTTGTTTTCAACCCAGCAGTTTTTAGAGTGTATATATACATATATATATATATATATTATAAGCTAACCGCTACCTTATATAGTTAGTAAAGTAGTTGATAAGTAAGAAATATAGAATATTGTCATACAGATTAAGGCCTTAATATGTGCTTTATATGTATTATTAAACAGCCAATATGGTAATACGATGCATGCTAATTAGCACCTAGTTAAAAGTGAGCATTGGTCCCTAAACTAAATACATAAATAATTCTGTATATTTACTATATTTTAAGTTAACATTTATTTTATTCATGAGTACCGGTAATATGTGGATGTCTATTTCCCTAGCCCACATTTGCTTAATTATATTCAAGCTTTTATATTCAAGATATTTCACCTTTTATAATGTCTATTATAGTTCCAGTGTCTTTTAGTTACATTGATTTGGGGGCTTTTCCAAGAAAATATACTGATATTTGATTTAATGTGATAATTTACGTGTCATATCATGAAATGAATGAAGTGAATTGCTTAACTGATTTACAGTCATATTTAAAAATCTTCAGTCTGTTAAAAAGAATATAATGTTAAATTCTTATATAATTACATTTTCCTAGTCCTACCCGAACCTGAGGCCAGTTATGTCACCATATCAGAGGGCATTGTTGAGGCGAACTGCTCAGCTGTATCACGTCCTCCAGCAAATATCTCCTGGAACATGGAGGGTCAAAATCAAACACTGGGCCCTGCTGTCACATCATATTACCAGCTAGGGGACGGCACCACAATGGTGGTCCGTTCCATTCAAATGCAGGCTGAGCTACTGGACGATAAACTTGTGAAGTGTGAAGTTCATCACCAAGGCCTTGAGTCTGCAATGTATGTGTTTCTGAATAAATGTGAGTGAAACATACTCAACTTGATCTTTTTGTACTGTTATGCCTTAATGGTGTTGTTTGTAGAATGTTGGGAATATTTGATTTCTTTAATGTTATTTTATTTTTATTTTTATTGCAGATAGGAACATCCATGTCATTCTCATCTCAGCCAGCTGTGTGGTCCTTGTGCTGCTCGTATGTCTGTGTATCTGCCTGAAGAGGTGTTAACTTTACCTGCTGAGATGGTCAGTACCACCAAAAAAATGTCTGTCACTTTAATATTATTTCGCAATAATGTAATGCTTAATCCTTGGGCATATTACATTTTTATAATAATTTACAAAGTCAATAGAGTTTAAATAAAGGCTTTCGTAAGTTTTCAGTATAAGGGTGTACACATGAAAGAATGTAGCTGTTTTGTATGCAAGGAAAAGTAAGGAAGAAAAGGGTTACTTTGGGTGAAATTAGGTTGGCATTTGACACTAATTAAATAAATAATAATAGATGTAGTAAATATAGCTTTTCATTTATTGTTGGGGACAGAAGTATGTCAGGTCACCACATTAAATGTAAAATGTGTACACAGATTAAATTTCCACATCTGAAATATCGTCATAGACATATAAACCAAATCTAGTCTGTACAAATACATTTGCTCTTATATCATGTACATGTAGAAACCCATCAGTACATGTTGATATTATATAACTATATATAAAATATACACATGTATTTAAAAATATATATGACAGAAACATATATAAACATACAGATTTCCATATGTTGTGTTCAAGAAGTTGCATATAATAATAAAAAAAAATCATATACATATTTACACATATACATATACACATTTTGCAATGAGGATTTTATATTTGTTGTAAACTAACTCATCTACCCTGTGAATGTACATATGAAAAAAAACATTATATATGTGACATCTGAAAGCTAAATAAATAAGCATTCCACTGATGTATGGTTTATTAGGATTAGACAATATTTGGCCGGGATACAGCTATTTGAAAATCTGGAATCTGAGCAGGGACAGACTGGGATTGAAAAACCCTGGATTTTCTTCCAAACAGGCCCACCGCGACTACAAACAGTCACTACTATCACACAAAGTTACAGCAATCCTGCATTCACGGCAAATAACATCACAAAACCCATGGTAACCCTGCTGACAAAAACAATAGAAAACATAACAGAAATTCTAATGATTTCCACTACAAATACCACTACAAACCATCAACTTTAACCATTAAAACCATTAAAGGGTTAGTTCACCCAGATAGCAAAATTATGTAATTAATAACTTACCCTAATGTTGTTTCAAACCCGTAAGACCTCTGTTTATCTTTGGAACACAGTTTAAGATATTTTAGATTTAGTCCGAGAGCTCTCAGTCCCTCCATTGAAGCTGTGTGTACGGTATACTGTCCATGTCCAGAAAGGTAAGAAAAACATCATCAAAGTAGTCCATGTGACATCAGAGGGTCAGTTAGAATTTTTTGAAGCATTGAAAATACATTTTGGTCCAAAAATAGCAAAAACTACCACTTTATTCAGCATTGTCTTCTCTTCCGTGTCTGTTGTGAGAGAGTTCAAAATAAAGCAGTCTGGATATCTGGTTCGCGAACGAATCATTCAGTTCACCAAATCGAACTGAATCGTTTTAAACGGTTCGTATCGCTAATATGCATTAATCCACAAATGGCTTAAGCTGTTAACTTTTTTAATGTGGCTGACACTCCCTCTGAGTTCAAACAAACCAATATCCCGAAGTAATTCATGTACTCAAACAGTACACTGACTGAACTGCTGTGAAGAGAGAACTGAAAATGAACACTGAGCCGAGCCGAGCCAGATAAGAAGAATCGAGGAGCTGATGATTCTGCGCATGTGTGATTCAGCGTGAACCGAACTGATTCTTTCGGTGATTGATTCTGAACTGATTCTGTGCTAATGTTATGAGCGCGGGTAAACCGAAGGCTTGAATCATCGCAAATGACGGCAGTACGTCGAGCGCAAAAAAAAAAGGTGAACCATTTTCTTCAACCTGTTTATTGAATCAAACTGTCCGAAAGAACTACTGGTGATCCGAAAACCAATGCAACCGGTTCTTGACTCATGAACGAGTCAGTCTATTGTTCGTTATCTGACTTGGCTCGGTGTTCATCTTCAGTTCTCTCTTCACAGCAGTTCAGTCAGTGTATTGTTTGAGTACATTAATTACTCCCGGATATTGGTTTATTTGAACTCAGAGGGAGTGTCAGCCACATTAAAAAAGTTAACAGCTTAAGTCCAGGGGCGTCGGACTGGGGGGGTAAAGGGTACCGAGTACCCAGGGCCCGAGGCAGGGGGGGGGGGGCCTTAAAAGTCAGTTTTCTATACATACATATACATGCACTAACATGTGTATAGCATTTACGTACAAATAAAAAACTTCCTGTGCAAAACTAAACTTGTAGTTAGGCACTGGTTTGGTATAACAAAGTCATTTTCATTCTAAATACGAATCAATGTAAATGGTACGAACCGCAGTTCAGGTGCTTCAGCTGCGGACCAGCGGTGAATCAGTTAATGAGACAGGAGCATAGACAATAAAATAAGACAGGACCTGGAGTTAGCCATGATATGAACTAAGAAGACAGGGGAAGAGTCTTTCCTTAAGAAAGGAAAATCAGGGGCTCAAAAACGAAAAGAAACGAAGATTAAAGAGAGAAAGTTAAATGAGGGCAAGCAGTTGCTCACTCAGTTTTTTTTTAAAAGAAAGGTGTGCTCCAAATGCATAATCGAGCATTGACATTGTTTTAACATAAATGTCTACTGTTGGAGGAGTTCTCCCCAGAGTCAGAAGTTTACATGAAAACACTATATTTCCCTCCATTGTCAAAATCTAACACCCGTGAAAACACAGATCGTTAGCGCCTATTTTACCGCATTGTTATGCAAATTAGCTCGCGCACGCTCAGGATTGTTATCAGTTTAATACACATCTTAAAGATTGAAAATTACTTATTTTAAAACGTAAAGACTGAATGTCTAGTTTGGTGGTTAGTGTACCCTGTGATTATATAGTCTGCATTTATTTTAAACAGGCAAATAATCAGCAATTAACTTGTACTTAGCCTACAAAAAGGTATTATGACAATAAAGGATATTTTAGCAACCATTTGAAGCCATATATTTCAGTTTCAGACCCTACAGCAACAGGCCCCTCATCATGGCCAGGTGAAAGCAGTGACAGTGAGGTGGATGTGACCGTGAGACAAGGTGAGCTTTTAGCGGAATTGCCTGTTTTAACACTTAGTAATTAGTAATTAAGTGTTAAGAGGAAATAAGCAAAATGGGTACATTGTTATTGTACACATTTAAACTTTAAAGGGGCAGTTCACCCAAAAATGAAAATTCTGTCATCATTTACTCTCCCTCAAGTTGTTCCAAACCTGTATGGTTTCCTTTCTCCTGCTAAACACAAAAGAAGAAAATTTAAAGAAGGTTGGCAATTAAACAGTTGCTGGTCCTCATTGACTTCCATAGTATTTTTTTTTTCCTACTATGGAAGTCAATGGGGTCCATCAGTCATTTGGTTACCGACTTTCTTCAAAATATCCCACCGATTGGTATCACTATGGTATTTGGTAAGGGGGCCCAGCAAGATGGTTTGTACCCAGGGCCCAAAATTTGGTGCTACGCCCCTGCTTAAGTCATTTGTGGATTAATGCATATTAGAGATACGAACGGTTTAAAACGATTCAGTTCGATTTGGTGAACTGAATGATTCGTTCGCGAACTGCTTTGATTTGAACTCTCTCACAACAGACACAGAAGAGAAAACAATGCTGAATAAAGTCGTTGTTTTTGCTATTTTTGGACCAAAATGTATTTTCGATGCTTCAAAAAATTCTAACCGACCCTCTGATGTCACATGGACTACTTTGATGATGTTTTTCTTACCTTTCTGGACATGGACAGTATACCCTACACACAGCTTCAATGGAGGGACTGAAAGCTCTCGGACTAAATTTAAAATATCTTAAACTGTGTTCTGAAGATAAACGGAGGTCTTATGGGTTTGAAACAACATGAGGGTAAGTTATTAATTACATAATTTTGCTATCTGGGTGAACTTACACTTAAAATAATAGTATCCTGTAGTGTGTTTTGGGACATATTACATTAGGTCTAGTGGTTTTAACAAAATCCACCACCGGAAGGTGACCAATTAACAGTAGAGACCAACAGGCACTATTATAGTTTCCTTTAAAACCAATACAATTTCATCATAACCAGTAAAACCATTACAAATCATGTGATACTTTCTATTTTTACTTTTATTTTCAGTAGGGGATTAAAATGTATTATTGTATGAACTAAAATACTTGAAATCTATAGATTTCTATAGAATCTACAGTAGAAACGTGAAACAACAGAATTCTTGAGTATATTTACGTCACATAAGCAAAAATAGATTGGATTAGCGCCCCCCTTTTGTTGGCTGTGAACGTCCCTTTATCTGACACTTTTACTTTGATGGTGAATCAGTCAGGTCAACGGTCATTCTGGACTTCTCCAGAACATCAGATGGTCAGTACGCCCCTGACTCTGAGGATGCAAAAAAAAAAAATTCTAAATACTGTGAAAACCGCTTTTGAAGTTGTCCAAATAAATTCAGCAATACATATTGCTAATCAAATATTATGTTTTTATATATTTATGGTAGGAAATTTACAAAATATCTTGATGAGGAACTTAACTTAACATCCTAAATCAATGTTTTTTATTTATTTATTTATTTATTTTTTGGGCTATTGCTAAAATATACTCCAGCGACTTAAGACTGGTTTCATGGTTCAGGGTCACAAATTGCCTTGTATATGGCAACATCACTCTTGATATAGGCTTTATGTCATATTACATTTCCATATAGAACTTATTATAATTATCCAAATAGTTAAATATACCTATAATAATTTAAAATGTAAATACTTTATACATTTAGATTTTTAAATGTAACATATTGTGCTTCACCCTTTTAAAGTTAAAGACTTCACTGTTGTAAATAAATACCCCAGAACCCTTTTAGAGAGGAGATGATTAAAACAGCTACTGGAAAAATGTATAGCTGGAAACCGAGAGCGAGAGAGAGAGAGAGAGAGAGAGAGAGAGAGAGAGAGAGACGCCAGAATGACTCACTAACCTCTCACTTCACACGATCTATCTTCTTTATTCAAGCCTTTCTTCCTGCTTCAATCTCTTCCACTTTCCTCTCTTAGAATCTGCTGGTCACCCGAGAGGGTCGAAAAAGCATTTCATTGTTTAAACTGAGGCAGCTAGATCTGCACAAGAGGCCTTGGACAGTGAAGAAAAAAAAAAAAAGTGTCTCAGGCCACACATGCGGGAAGTGAAATCATTCTGTTCAAGTTGTGTTCATTGAGTCGTCCTCTTAATGCTCTTTACGGCATTAAACACATGACTTCTAATCGGTGAAGTGGTCTGAAATTCCTTATGCTCAGGCCTGATTTCTGCTTTGAATCTTGTTGCATCAGGAAATCGCACTTAATTGTCTTGGTGTCCAAAAAAAAAAAAGTATGATTATAGTGAAACCATAGCCAAGAGTGAAGTATGTTTTTACAGAGCCCCGTTTATGTGCTGAGCCACAAGAAGTCTAAGGTGTCACCACTTCCTGTCTCTTGCAGGAAGCCCATCTTATACCATGACAGTTTAATATTTAAAATACTTCTAGAGTGTCAAGGAACAAAAATTATGAGCAAAACTGGAAATAAATGGAAACAAAAAAAAAAAAAAGGGAAGGGATGGGATGTAATTTTATTCAGGATTTGTTTAAAATGTTTCATGTTTAATACACAGAATGGAGTAAAAGTGATGTCTACAGAACTATTTGGCCGTTGTATTTTGATATTTAATAGATCATAAAGATTTTTTTCCTTTGCAATAACAAGCTCAGATGAATTGTTCACAATAAGACATGTAATGTGCTTGAATAAAGAATTTAAATTTTATTATTGACTTTTAAGCCCTTTAGCCCCTCAGAAAGGCATGCTACATTCAATTTGACCCAAAGCTGTGTCGCTGTTCCTTAAATGTTGAGGGTCACTTTTGTCTGAAGTTCAAAGAGGAGGATAAGTTCCCCATTTGAGCCGGTTTCCTCCCGTTATTTTTCTCCCTCTTTATGTAAACATATATTAATCCAAAACTGTTTCTTATCTCAGTGTATTTTGGAGAGCTGTTCATTTTTTTTTTTTTTCTCTGAACAGTGGAAACATTGTGGCTTTGTGGTGTTTGTCAAAACGCAGCTCTGTGTGCGAGCGCTAAACCTCTGGCTCAGTCAGTTTGAGTTGGACTTTCAGGAACTAGTTGAGTTGAGAATTTACAAAAAAATTATTATGCTTTAAAGAAATGTTTTAACTGTATAACAGACCAGTATTAAACTGGAATATTTGTTACAAATCCATATTTTCATATTGGAAGCACCTTGGGGACATATTTTTGAACAAAATGAGTGAAATTATTTTAAATTCACCATCATGCTTTAAAAGTATGTGATATTATGATAAAAGACTAACTAACTTCCATGTTACCCATTATTATTAGCGTTCTTTGGAGACATGAAGGTGTATCACAAAGCAGAAATGAGTCAGTTTCAGTATTGATGTAATCTCTTGAGGGACAGGAAAAAATCCTCGACTGGAATAATAAAGGAACATTGTTCACTGTTCAACCCAGCCTTGTTGATAACACAACTCAAGATGGAGAACATTAAGTAAAACATTAGCTGAAGGGGTTGGAGGACTAGATTGAACACTTTTTGTTGTTGAAGGCTTTTGCTTCTTAATTCTAGGACGTTAACATTTTCCTTTTTCTTCCTTCAGGCTGACTGAAATGAAAGTTAATGCTGCTGTGTCCAGATGTTCTCCCTGACCAAACAACAGTGTTCCCTCTGTCTGAGTCACAGACAAATCTGAGTCAACGTCTTCTAATATAACTGATATTCAGTGTAACAGTATCAAAACAAACATTTAATCACTACACTAAATGCCTTATTTATTATAGATGGTAGATTTTAGTAAAGCAGTTTTTCTAGTGACTCATTCTCATTAAAGTATCTTAAATCTAAGCAGACTTATCTGAAAGCTGACATTCTGTAACCACAGAGAGGTCAGTGGCCAGAAAAAAGAAAAAAAAAGTTATTGTTAGCTTTACTGATGTTTTGATGTGTGTAATAAAATAACAAAGTTTTATCAGGGGAAGCACTCTTTTAGACATGAGCAGCTAAATGGCCTTTGGTGCCAAGTCATTGTCTTGATGTTTGGATTAAAGTGATTCAATTATTACAAACATTTTCCCTCTAGAGGGAAGTACACTCATAGCTTAAAACATTTAGTCCATCTGTGTCATTCTGAAGTGAGGCGGTTTCATCCCCCTTCTACACCTCCTTGTGTTTTATGTGTTTTGTATGATGTTCTCTGAAACCTCTCAAATAATAAAGGAACCATGAACTTTGTTAATCAGACTTTGTGACATTGTCAGGTATACAATGAAAAAAAAAAGAAGATAATGTTAAAAGATAAACATAAATCCATTCACCCACTTATGGATATTCTAATAATAATAATAATAATAATAATAACACAACTCACCAGGTCTACAGCAAATGTCATAACATGTTAAAAGTAGAAAGATGTTTCACTAATAATTACTTAAATCTATCAGTTATGTTATCTTAATACATCTCTTTTCTGCCAATCCATCCCTTTATATATGCTGTATGTTTTGTCTAAATATATCTAAATATCTTCTTGATCTAAAAGGAAAAAGGGTATATAATGTGTTTATGCAGGCACAGTTTCTTTTCTTGATGTTTTATGAGGCATTTATTAAAGAAAACTCTTATTAACAATCAGTGATTTACAAAAACAACAACGCAACATTTCTGAATCAATTGTGGAGTAATATTTTCCACAGTTGGTCATATTACTTCTTCAATGCAATATGAACTGAATTCATTAAGTATTCTCATCACTTAATAATTTATTAGACTAATGAATATTTTAACAACTGAATGACAAAAAAAAAAAAAATTAAATAAGATTGTTTACCTTTATTACGGTACTAATACAGGTATGTATGTTAAAGTACTAATGTGTACCTTTAAATTATATACCATTTAGGGGTAAATAGGTTAAAAAGATGTACATTTTAACTTTTGATTCTTAGGGCACCACCCCAGTGACAGATTTGTACTTTGTTTCTTAAACACGGTATACAACGGATGTCAGCAGGTCTGAGTTCAGATAGAGACCGGGAGGAAGAAGCAGGTCTTTTCTTTGTGATTCCATGTACTGTGGAAGTGAAGACAGCATTTTAAAATGTATTTTCAACAAGAAATTAACAGTTCCACATATATATTTAAAACAAAGGATACCTGATTTTTATTTGCCTTATCTTTTCTTGTAGATTTTCTTCCTAAAATATTTCATAGGATTATGCAAGGAAACACAAAGCTGATTTTAATTAAAGAAACTGTGATGCTTCGTTTTAAACACTCAAATCACTCACCTTGGTGACTAATGACATAAAGAAATAATACAGTCATAACTATGAAGAACAGCCCTGCTATTCCTCTGCAGATGTACAGATACGGCCAGAGCCACTGACGATCATCCTTTTGACCTGGATTCAGATCACCTAATATTGAAGGGATTTAACAAAATTATATTTTATAGTTGTCATTATCATTAGTTCAAATCAACATATGAAGATGCATTTGTCCAAGCAAAATGTTACCAGTAATGTCATGAATTGTAATGTTCATGTCCTTACGTGTGTTGCTTTGATTGCGTGACACCTCATACTCATTTTTATCTAGTGAATATAATAAATATTAAAGCATTTATATTTAACAATATGTCTGAATGCTTACATTCAGTGAATCAAAAGATAACGTCTCTTACCTGTCACAGTCACATTAATAGCATGACTTACAGATGAGTCACCACCTTTACATCTGTAGAAACCTGTGTCCTCCATTGAGATGTTCAGGAAAATCAGGAAATACATCCATTCATGTTCTTTGATGCTCTTCAAATCAGTTTTTATGTGATGTGAGTAATTAAAAGCTTTACAGTCACTTCCCTTGATTTTGCACCATGAGACTCTTGGGTTCCCGTGGCATCCTTCTAGAGTTATAGTACAGTTTATCTTCAACTCGGTCATAGCCGGAGCTCTAAACACTGTGTTTCGTGGCACTCTGATCACTGAAATACAATTCATCTCAGACCCTAATGAAGGAAAAAAGAATAGGAATACCAAAAAAAAAAAATTATTAATTATTATTATTATAATAATAATAATAACACAACTCACCAGGTCTACAGCAAATGTCATAACATGTTAAAAGTAGAAAGATGTTTCACTAATAATTACTTAAATCTATCAGTTATGTTATCTTAATACATCTCTTTTCTGCCAATCCATCCCTTTATATATGCTGTATGTTTTGTTTAAATATATCTAAATATCTTCTTGATCTAAAAGGAAAAAGGGTATATAATGTGTTTATGCAGGCACAGTTTCTTTTCTTGATGTTTTATGAGGCATTTATTAAAGAAAACTCTTATTAACAATCAGTGATTTACAAAAACAACAACGCAACATTTCTGAATCAATTGTGGAGTAATATTTTCCACAGTTGGTCATATTACTTCTTCAATGCAATATGAACTGAATTCATTAAGTATTCTCATCACTTAATAATTTATTAGACTAATGAATATTTTAACAACTGAATGACAAAAAAAAAAAAAATTAAATAAGATTGTTTACCTTTATTACGGTACTAATACAGGTATGTATGTTAAAGTACTAATGTGTATGTTCTTTGATGCTCTTCAAATCAGTTTTTATGTGATGTGAGTAATTAAAAGCTTTACAGTCACTTCCCTTGATTTTGCACCATGAGACTCTTGGGTTCCCGTGGCATCCTTCTAGAGTTATAGTACAGTTTATCTTCAACTCGGTCATAGCCGGAGCTCTAAACACTGTGTTTCGTGGCACTCTGATCACTGAAATACAATTCATCTCAGACCCTAATGAAGGAAAAAAGAATAGGAATACCAAAAAAAAAAAAGTGTTGGAAGAGAATTTTTAGTGATTTATCCTTATCTGCATTGACATCATCCGCCAAATTAAACTAAGACAATAATCAGTTTTTCACACAATACTGAAAAAGAATTTTAGTATTTTATTCTTCAGTAGAACTGAAACTGTTATTTTAAACAGTTAAGACTGCTGGTGTAAACATGTAATACCACATTAGAGAACAAATAAAGAACAGATTTCAACTTGTTTCTGTAAACTGTGAAACACCTCACCCTATACCCATAGTACATGATTTAGGTTATTACTTATTATTTTTATTTTTTGATAGTAACCATGCACCACACCCATTATTGCAATGCAGCACATTAATGTCTGAGGCTTTACTTTGGCTTCTTCGTTTTGGTTCTTCTTCTAAATTAATAAGATGAATTAGATATTCAAATTATTATAAGCAAATATTTACCAGCATGTGCTGTATTATGAATACATTTATAATATATAATAATTCTATATAAAACTATTATATGTCAGTTATTTACTCACAAAATCATTTTGTTATCTGGCAAATGCATTGCACACATATGTTGTAACATCGCTTTTAACAAATATAGTGTAATAAATCAGAAACTTCACATTTAAGAAATTTTTTCTGACCGACATCAATCAGTCTATAGGGCAGATCTTAATACTCACCGTTTGTGGTGCTAATGACACCAACACACATCAAAATCAGAATAGTGGCCAGGATAATCTGGAAGACAAGTTGCTTTTTGTTGAAGTTCTTTTATGAGAAAATGTATTTTAAAATGAATATACATTTTAAAGCTGTGAATCAGTGTGTGCAAATATGTTGGAGTGACATGGAAATGTGTTGGAAGCTGTAAGTTCTTCAAAAACATCTCTTACCATCTCTGCGTCTCTTTTCTTATACTTAACTGGTATCTTCGAATCCTTGAATCACAGATGCGTGTCACCTGCGTTGTCTCTAAGGTGAATTTGTTACTCTGCTTTGTGTCTGTGTCTGTTGCTGATGGTTGTTCTTCTTAGCCTTCTTTCATCATTGACATTGTCAAACCTCACTGTAGAGGTTTCCGGTTGTTTTTGTGCCCTGTTCTGTTTGTTTTAGCCTTGTCCAGGTTGGCTGAGCTTTCATGCATATGTTGAAGAAAAAAAAAAGGATGAAGAAATAGTAGGTAGTGTTGCCAACTTAACAATTTTTATTTATTTATTTATTTATTTAGCAAGATCTTGCAACTCTGCATGCATATAGCAACAAATTTAGCTATTTAAAAAAAATTATTTGGCAACTTTAAGCAACTTTTGAAAAATGGCTAGTAGTTGCAATTGTTCAATAATAATTTATAACTTGTACCTATGTCAATCAGTTAGGTACAGTGTAAGAAAGAACAAATGTGTACAAAAATGGAAAAGGTATAGGTCATTTTCTGCCAGGACATTATCTTCAGACATTTCATGTAACTATGCAACAAAATGCAAAGTATAATTAAAAATACAGTAAAACACCTGTGAAAATTAATAAGGGATATTCTTTGATATTGACACCGTAAATGTGCCATATTTTTACCAACCTTTCTTAGAGTAATAGTATATTTATTAACTACCAATATACTACTTAAAAATATAATTGTTCAGAATGTGCAGTTTTACTATGTAAATATATTAAATGTAATCGTTTGAGAATGTGTAACTGTCCAATAATTAAATTTTGTGTTCATATAACTTTTACAAATGTGTATATTACTTTTACGAACAAATTTTAATTTATATATTTCACTATCATTTTTCACTGAGGTGGCCAGCCACTTTGGGTAATCCCATTATGTATTCTAAGCAATGACACGATTTTATGTTTATGTTTGATAGTGACGACATCGCACAATGACATTTCAAAGTCATTTAGCAACTCTTAACAACAAATAAACCTGCCTTTAGCAACTTCCTCTTAAAAATATAGATGCAAGCAGCAATTACCGGGGTTCAAGCATTTTAAGACTCATGAGATATTGTAGATATTTTATGCTGAGTTTACCCAAAAAGGCAAAAAAAAAAAAAAAAAAAAATCTCTAGAAATATAATTTAATGATTTATCACTTTACAGTAATAGGGGACACTGCTCCCAAATTGATGTGGTGGGGTTAGCTAGGGGTGATGATGACACAAATAGTTTGGTGCCAATATGATGAAGGAATGCAGAAAAAGAGGCTTAGATCCATTTTGGCACTTTTCTTATCTCCTGACCACTAAGTGACACTGTGCCAAAACTGTGCAGGTTACCTCAGGACATAGCTGTCAAACTCCATGTCTGGTCAGGACACAATAAAAGTTTTTAAGGAGATATAGTTTTATGTCCATTTTGGCAAGCTCTGACAAATCATTTGTGCCTTATCCGACAATGGTTGTGTTTATCAAAAATAAATAAATAAAATAAAATAAATAAATAAAACCTATGAACCATCTAGGACATGTTCAAAAAAGACACTTTTACATCAAGTCAAATATTTAACTGGTTTGATTGACAGCAGTGGTGCTAGATGCAAATTTGTTTGGAATGAGGAGATCTAACATGAATATTGTCTCTATGTGTGAAAAATTGTGTGATATACGAGGCGAAAAACAGTATAGCGCCAACTAGGGGCTGATTTCTTTCAAATTTCTTCCAGATGTCTGGGGCCATGAGTCAAAAAGGCCCATAGAGTTTCATTCCAATCAGCCTCCTTTAACCTTGTCTAATAGGTGTTCAAAGTTGATTGGCTTATGTTGGCCATGTATTTCAAGGTACACCAGTGCCCTCATAGATAACGGTGACACCTCACTGCACGCTAAATTTCAAGTCAGTCCGACTAATCGGTGAGTAGTAACAGCCATTTTCCAGTATTGTTCCTGTTATAGCGCTACCAAGTGGTCAAACTTCCAAATTTTTGTAATTTGACCAACGATTGACTTCATTCATATGTGTTCCAAGTTTGGTTAAAATATCTCATTACATTAAAGAGTTATAGCAGTTTTAGTAAAAGTGGCCCCAATCGCTTTAAATGTTTTTGCATCCTGTTCTGATTGAAAATGGAACATCAACTTGGTTTTGATAAATTTTGCTAATTAGAGTACTTTTCTGCACTGGTTTGGTTCTGATTGGGCAAAAAACCTAGGACTAGTTAACAAAAGTAGGTTTGCAAAAATTCAATGTGTCAGAAAATGCTCATGATGGAAATTAAATTGGAGCATTTTTGTTTGTATTGAGCCCAGGATTCCAGAGATATAGACACCTGAGACAAATGGTCTAGGAGTTATGAATGATTTTGTGTTTTCTAGTGCTGTAATGTTTCAGCTTTTAACTTTAAAATTAAGCTTTATAGGACAGCTCTTTCTAGGTCTGTACAATCAGTTTTACAGCATAATAATAATAATTGAATAAATTTTTGCTTGAAACCTTATAATTAGTTGGGAACACTGACAGTAGAACAATGAGTTCAAAATAACTCAGTAACACCTTCTTGTGGATAATGAATGAACAGCAGAACAGGCAGAAAACTCAGATTTCTCTGTTTACTATGTTTTTCAAGATGTAATATGTTGATTCAAACCACTTTCTGCCTTGTAAATATATATGAATGCATGACATCAACTGAGTCCCCCCTTAGAATGGAAATATTATACATTTTGTTTAATTGTTAACTGATTATTGCAATTATGACTTTACTAAGACTTATAATAAAGCTTATAATAAAGGCCTAAATTAGCCTGCAGACAGACACAATGTGCAGACTTTTAAATTTTTCCAAAAATGTACATTAGTACATTTACATTAAACTCACTGCATCATATCATGTGCAACCAAAGCCAAAGGCGAAGTATGTTTTTACAAAGTTCCGTTTATATACAGAACCACAGGAAGTCTAAGGAGTTACCACTTCCTGACTCTTGCAAGAAGCCCTCCTAAACTTACCTTATACCATGACTGATGGCTTTCTAGTTGCCACTGGTAACAGGAAATCACTGTTTAAAGACATCATATATAAAAAAAAAAATACAGTACAGTGCTTTTCCAGATTCAAATAAATATGTTCACTTGTTGTGACAAACTACTCAAAGTCGATATGAATTGTCATTTACTGCCAATAACAGTTTCAGAATGTGACCCATTTACAAATCATACAGGATATTCAACAAGAAAATCTTTTTTTTTTTTTTTTTTTTTTTGTGGGGAAATTATTTGGATTATTAAAGTGCATGTTACATCCCAGAATGGAGCTAATGCAAGTTAAAACAAATAAACAATAGCCCAAACAGCTATTTGCCCATTTGTTAACATTATGCAATATTCGTCAAGAACTATGTGAGATCAGCAAAAAAAAAGGAAAGGTGTTTCAGAGGGAAAGCATTTACATGTTGAATCTAAAGCAGCTTTTGTGTAAGTGCTAAAGTTATGTATAATGTGATGCTATCAAAACACTTCTCAGCCTGTATGTGTCTGTGGTGTACTCAGCCAACTTACTGTGGTGAAAATACATCCATTCTATTTGTTATTTTCCCCGTAAAACAAAAATGGTGTCTTCAAGAATGTACTCCAAAGTGAGGTCAAATTGGAACATGCCCTGCAAATGACTGGCAACAGAATTGGCCCTATTACCTTAGTTCCTCCCCTGAGTGAGCAGTACACAGTTCACTATTTTTTTTTTTTTTTTCTAATTATGCTTTTCTGTTTTTTCTGTTTTTTTTTTATGTTGCTTGATTCATTTCAACAGCACAGACTGCAGTATGCATATTACGCTGCTCTCACTTAAATACACCAATCTAATATACACATACATTCACAGACACTGACTGCATGAACAGTGTTTTTGACATAACATTGTGTGTAACTGACAGTTTAAGCATAATAAGAAGCAAATGTGAACTTAAGTTGTGTCCCACATGTCACACTATACACTATGTACTTATAGACTATGTATTTAACCATGTAGTGTATGAACTATATAGGGTTATTTTGTCATTTATAATCAGAATCTGCCTCTCCCTCCTCTCCATAACTGCAACAGTTGAGTGCATTAAGTGTCCAACAGCCCACACTTCTGCTGTGTCCAAAATTGAATACTTCCATACTAGTATGCAAAAAAACTGTATGCAAAAAGAGTAGTATATCCAAATTCATACTATTCAAAAAACAGCTCTTCAGCTGTGAAGAGCTTTATGATACAGCATGGCCTCTCTGTTGCTTTACTCTCACTCTCTCTCTCACGCACACACACACACTCACACACATACAGACACGTCCTTATCTGAATTATCTGAACACAGATAGTCTGAAAGTATAATTACAAAAATGTAATCCTAACATAAGCCAACACTAAATGTCTTATTTATTAGAATGTATATTTTAGTAAACCATTACTTCTAGCAAAACTGTAATGGATCATAAAAAAGAGATCAAAATATAAGCAGACGTCTGTTATCTGGAGCTTCTGTCTCTAACAAACTCAATAACCAAAAGTCAATTAACATTAGCAAAATTATTTACTGATGTTTTGATGTGTGTAGTACAAACAACGTTTTAACACTTTTTTAGACACGAGGACCTTATGCCCTTTTGGTGCCAAGCTATTATTACATCATATTTATGTTTAAATTAAAGTGAAGTTTTACTTAAACTGTGTCTTATTTCCCTTCTAGGGGAAAATGTACTCATAGCTTTAAATGTTTAGCTCACTCATGTCATTTGAGGGTTTCTATTCCTTTTCACACCTCCAAGGATTTCAAAAGTTCTGTATAAAGTTCTCTGAAAAAAAAAAAGTAAATATGCACCTTGTTAATCAAACTGTGCAACACTGTCAATCACACAATAGCTGCTGTGTGTAGTTTGCTTTGTCTTCTGAAAGAGAAACACAAGGTGATTTTGGTGCAGAGGCATCCACCTTATTTGTTTTCATCCACCTACTCATAAAGGAAAAAAAAAATCACACCACATTTCACAATTACTTACCCTGGTCTACCTTGATGTTCATAACATGTTAAATGATAGTATATAGAGGACTTTTGGAAGATTTTTTATTATGCAAAATGAGTTTTATTTGCACAAATTATTTGCACAAGCGGAAATGGAGCGGGGGAACTGACTGGTCTAGGAGGAGGCGGGAGAGAGAGGCTGGGAGGGAATACAGGAGGGTAAGGACTGGAAGGAACCAGCGGAGACATGGGATTCAGGATTTACCTCCACAAACCAGTCTATAAGGTCCATTAATCCCTCCATACAATTCCCAGAAACCGAATGCAGCTCACCCTCAGTCGCAGAAGTGTGGGCAGGGCTGTCATCCATGCCCTCGATCTCCACCAATACTCCCACGATGCACGGTGTTGCCGGCTCACACACCTGGTCAGTCATGCTCTCGAGTCTTTGCTCTCCAACAATGTGGGCTCTAGCTTCGTGCGGCGGGATGGCGGCTGGCTGGTCTCTGGTTCAGGAGTGGGGCTGGAGATATCCTCTTCAGCGTTGCAGATAGTAAATGAAGATCCATTTTTCTCCAGCACCCACTCCACGAAGGTGGCGAAATCCTCTCTGGGACTGTTCGCTGGCAGGCGTGCCTTACACCGCTTGCTCAGCAGGTGTAATAGAAGTTAGAGAGCGAGCGGTCAGGGAAGTGGGTAAGGCACGCCAGATCTAGAAAGTCCCTGGTATGGTCCTCCAGCGAACGGTCCAGTTGCTCCAGGCACAGGAGTTGGACTGCTGGGATTGCCATTCCGGGAGTGGGAGGAAAACAAAAAACAAAAAGGAAAGAAAAACACCGCTAAACTACACTTTTGGGTCCATGATTCTGTTACGAGCTGCTGGTATGTGAATTAAGGCGCACAAGGAAGACAATATACAAAAGGGTACTTTTAATAATCATAGGAGAATAAGGGCACATCCAACATAATACAATATACAAATGTAGGATACAACTTGACCAGAGACAAGACATTGCAACAGCCTTTCCAAATCTTGGTTGGCTCTCTCGGTTTGACCATTGTTCTGGGGATGAAACCCAGAGGACCGATTACAGTTGCTCCCAGCAATCTGCAAAAATCTTGCCAAAAATTTGGACACAAAGTGGGGTACCCTGTCGGAAACCACGTCTTTCAGGAGGCTATGTAAGTGAAAGACGTGATCTATGACAGTCAACGCTGTCTCCTTGGCTGAGGGTAATTCGGGAAAGAGAATAAAGTGGGCAATTTTCGAGAACCGGTCCACCACGGTCAAAACTACCATGTTGCCCTGGGAGTAGGTTTGGGGATACTTTGAATTTTATCGATTCTGATTCCGATTCTGCTTATAGATTCCGATTCTTATCGATTCCTAATTTTGATTCAAATAAGATAAAAAATCAGATATAAAAAAAACTAAGTCAAACATTTAGATGTCAGACATGTATTCTGTCTTTTTACAAAGCATTCTGTTACAGCTGAATAACATGAGCAAAAATCAGCAGCCTACAAATCACTGCAAGAGGAGTTTTGCCTGTGCTTTCAAGAAATGCCATAGCAAAAACAACTAGATTAAAATAAATGTAAAATAACAAAGTGTTAAAGACAAGTAAACAGTCAGTTATAAGAAAGGAACAAACAAATCAATTAGCAATATCATAAATAAGTACAACTAAACAAAATTTCAGGTACAGTAACTAATTAAAAGGAAAAAATGCATAGTTTTTATAAATAAAATAAAGATTAAATAATTAAAGTTGTTAAATATATCCATTCAAGATCAGACAATTATTTTCTTTTGTTCTTTGATTAACAGGCAGCGTGTTAATTAGGCTGTGGTGTCTTTAAGCAAAAATACTGTATATGTGTGTTTTCTTTCTCATCTGTTTACATTCACGTAAGACAAAAACAGCAGTGTTTATGATGATGTACTGATGTACTCTATATATTGTTCAAAAATATGAAAGAAGTCAGTTTAGTCTCAGATCAACCTTTTCTACAGTGGAAATACACGGAACAGTCAGAGATCGGACACAAACCGGAAACCTGCAGCGCAACACCGACCACTGCTCTCTGTCATATTACTGTCTATGCTCTCTGTGCATGCACTTGAGCTTCATGTGTGCTGCACACAAACAGGGCGCAAATTCTTTCTGTTCCTACACTTAATCATATTTAATCAAACTGAAATACGCACACAGGAATCGTTAAGCAGAATCGAAATGCACGTGTCTTATTGAATACCTGGTTCTTGGAAAATTGTAATTGTTTTTGATACACAACCCTACCTGGGAGGCCGGGAGGTCGATAATAAAATCAAGCGAGATATGGGACCAGGGTCTTAAAGGGACCGGCAGCAGTTGAAGTAACCCATCTGGGGGTCGATTGGAAGTCTTACCAGTGGCGCAAACTGAGCAAGTCGAAACAAAACTGTGAATGTCGCTACTCATAAGTGGCCACCAGAATCATTGTTTGACCAAAAACTTAGTATGGTTAACTCCTGGATGAAAAGCCACATTGAAACAATTCCCCCACTGAATAACGTCTGACCGTAATCCCTTCTGCACAAAAAAAAACTATTCTTTGGGCACCCAGGCGGAGGTGTTAACCCTTCTAAGGCCATCTTGACCTTCGATTCGACCTCCCATGTGAGTGTGGAGACCACTAATGTCTTGGGTATAATACACTCGGGAGTAGACGGGCATTCAGAATGGTCAAAAATGCGTGACAAAGAATTGGGTTTGATGTTTTTGAAACCCGGATGGTACAAGAGAGTAAAATCAAAACAACCGAAAAAAGTGGAGTTCTGCCTGGAGTTCAACCTTTTGGCGGTTCTAATGTATTCTAGATTCTTATGGTCAGTCCATACTATAAAGGGTACCCCTAAGCCTACTAACCAGTGGCGCCATTCCTCCAATGCCGGGTCTACTATATAAAAGGAGGTGATCTCAGAGTGGTTGCCTGACGTGATGAGGTTAATGCCTCCAGTGGTGAATGAGATAACAGGAAGTCTTTGGCCATTGAGGGCGTGAACGGCGATCCTGTGAGTGAGTGGTTTGAGAGGAATCTGAAGTTTGTGTGCAAGTGCATGGTCCATGAAATTACCTTCAGCCCTGGAGTTCATAAGTGCTTGACAGTCGTGGGTGTGTGCTGACCATCTCAGTCTTACCGGGAGGAGCGTAGATGATGATGAGTTCTTCTCGGTGGATATCCCATCCGATAGTAGCCTCATACTTACTATCGGGCTTGGCCTTTTACCGGACAGATGTACGCATGATGACCGGCTCCCCCTCAGTAAAGGCAAAGGTCCTGGGATCTCTGCCTCTCCTTCTCCTCCTGGGAAAGCCGAGCTTGCCCTACCTGCATGGACTAGTGATCGTAGATGGGGTTGGCCGCGTATGAGCCAGGGGTGACTCAGCTACCAGCAAGATTTCACAGAGTACGACTGGGTAGGTCTCGTCGCTCTACTTGGGATCTGCATCTACTCTGCATCTACTCTTACTGCCAACTCAATAAGTTCATTGAGAGGGGTCGGAAGATCCAGGGCGTAGATCTCTCTCTGGACACGGTCAGCCAGCCCATGCAGGAACATGTCCCACTGCACCTCCTCGTTCCATTTACACTTTGCCGCTAAGGTAAGGAACTCGATGGACACACCGATGTCCCCCATAATGCCACTCTCCCAGTCAGCAACGTCAAAACAAATGCAACTTTGGCTCGTTCATTATTGAATGTCCTGGGTTGATGAGAAAAGTGCGGTTCTGGCTGGGAGGGGCTTTCTGGTGGTGTGGGGGGAATGGGCGGTGTGAGCGGCGCAGTGGGAGCTCGTAGGAGTTGTAACCGCTGGGTGAGCTTGGACACCTGTGCCACCAATGACTGAACAGCACGACTTGTGTCATTGAGATAGCATGGAGGACCTCAAACAACGATCTGACAAACAAGATACGAAGGACAGGGCATTAAATAGGCAGTTGGTATTAGGTGCAGCTGCTGCTGATCACTGATGATCAGCGGTAATGTCCACATGAAACAATCAGCATGACATAACATGAGATGAGCAGGAAACAATGCATTCATGAACCGCGACACCATGTCCTAGAATCTGGAGGAAGGGTGGAGTCCATTGTTAAGTTTCCACAGTCTGGGATGCTTTGGGGTGCAATGTCATCTGCTGGTGTTGGTCCATTGTGTTTTTTGAAAACCAAAGTCACTGCACCTGTTTACCAAGAAATCTTGGAGCACCTCATACTTCCTTCTGCTGACCTGGGCTTCCATACCACCTCAGCAGTGCCACAAACTGACCACCTCCATGCCATGCCGAATTGAGGCAGTAATTAAAGCAAAAGGAACCCCTAACAAGTATTGATATTGAGTAGATGTACACTAAATTAACATACTTTCCAGAAGGCCAACAATTCACACATTTTTATTTAAAATTGGTCTTATGAATTATTCTAATTTGTTGAGATTGAGATTTGTTGTGAATTGGTGGGTTTTTGTTAAATGTGAGCCAAAATCATCACAATTAAAAAAAATCAAACACAAGTTAAACTACTTCAGTCTGTATGCATTGAATTTATTTAATACACAAGATTCACAATTTGAGTTGAATTATTTCAATAAATTATATTTTCCTCTACATTATAATTTACTGAGATACACCTGTATAATATTGCTGCATGCAGCCATCTTTAGACACATACAAATGTTTTTGCTTCTAAAACATTTACATTTCTAAAAGTAAAAAGGCATGTGTTGTCATATAATATCCGAAGAAAGCAATGTTACGGATAGAGGACTTTTATTTTAGAGACTTAGACTCTCACTTTGTTTTAAAAGTGGTTTCATGAGTTCTGTTTTCTCAATTCTCTATAACCTGTTGTTGGTGTTATTTTGAAAAGCAGAAGTGATTCAAGCCAAATTAAATCTTGTGTAAGATTGTCATTACAATCCAAACCATGAGAAGTAAAACCTATTACATGGAACTGAGAAAAGATTTCTGCTTTCTGACAGAATTGGAAAGGTCTCACACGGTGGCCCCAAAAGTATATGGATGCATTGTTAATGAATTATATATATATATATATAAATATATATAAAAGTGGTATTTATTCTACATACGTATATACTAGATTATAAAATAATACATTTTTATTGTTCAAAATGAAGGAAATTTCTGGTTGTTAAACTTGTGTTTATGCTACTATGGTGAACTACAACTGTGGTTACACTAGGTGAACTCATCTTCATACATCCGTTATAAAATAACCTTGACAAGAGCTTGACAAGCGAAGAAAGTGGCATCACACTTTTAAAGTGTGAATTGAATGTATTTTCCTGGGGGTTTATTGTGAATTCCTGGGGGTTTATTGTGAATGTTTAAATTTATAAACATTTATTAATCATGGTTGCTTGTATTATTTTTAATGATTACAGCCGTTTAGTGATTCACAGTTAGCAATCTACCACAAACATACATATTCACATTAATTCCATAATTGTATTTAATTTTTTTATCTTGGAGCAAAGGGAAGAGAGAGGAGAGTCTTGACCATATATTCTGAAACTGTCCTTCTAGTATGTAAATGCAGTGTTGAGATTAAGGAAAAATCTTTTGTGGAAGGTCCCTTCAATGGAAAGTCACAGTCTTAGGTGAAACCAGACACACCAACACAAAGAGTAGAACAGAAGCAAACTGATTTATGCACTGGCAAATAAGCACTGAGCTTGTTAAGGAATAGGATGTTGGGTTAACTTATTCATTCACACACACACACACACACACATTCAGTATGTACAGTATAAATAGCATGTTACTCATTGACCTTTAATACATAAAAAGGAGGTCGTAGGTACTATTCTTTACTGTGGCTGCTAAAGAATCCCACCCTCGTGTCTGGTAAATTGCACTCTCCCCTCTGCTTGTACAGGAAGTGTGCTTGCATGCTTTTGCTCTTGTGGGCTTCTTACTTTGTACTCTCTCAAAAGATCACAACTTGAAAAATACTTATGCCTGGTGATCTATTAGAAAAATTGCAATATATTTCTGAGTAGAAAAAACATTGTTTTATATATATATATATATATATAAATCTAAAGGAATGAAGTGAAGTAAAATATTTACTGTAAAGGCCTGTAACTTTGATGACAAACACAACTATACATATTTATAATAATATGGAAGTTTATATCACCACTATTAACTATAATGGCACAAAGGAACCTTTATTCGCATCGCTGAAGGCCTCTCCAAACAACCCAATTGTTCAGCATCTAAATGTTTTCAAACCAGTGTGTAAAAAATAGAAAATGGGTTGAATTAAAATGCAGATTCATTTTCTGACAGTTGGTTCCTTATTCATAGTTACTCCAACAGGCAGTCAGACAGTTTACTTAATATTCTTTTATTTAATTATTTTCAGATTCTGTATTCACTATGGTGTTTATCAAACAACACCAACTCATTTCGCACAACAGTAGCGACACTGGACATGTGAGATGATGTGACCAAAAGAGCAAATCTTATTAGTTGGTCGGGTTTTTTTTTTGCAATGCAATGAGCAGACATATTAACAGCTGCTCATTCAAATTAATATGTTAAGTCATTCAGTAGCTGTTAATAATATGAACCACAAACCCACAGGGAAATAATAAATAAAAGTTCAGCCTCAAAAATGTTGCCAAAGACAATTTTCAAAACTGCTTCTTTTGTATAACAAAATAGCACGTTGTAAATAGGAATAACCATTGTAGAAGCTGCTGTCATTTATTTTTGTAGTTTATTACTTGCTAGAATGTGAATCACTCTCCACATCTATTTATTTCAGTAGGACAGAAAAGAGAGCTATTCAATTGTTTTTGTAAATTTAAGAACACTAGTAATTCTTGCTGGACTCTTGAGATTCTAGCAAACATTTGCACTTTGCGACACAGAGGTGTCCAAAAGCTGGGACTTCAGCTCCTCACTGACAGTGTTTTAAATTGATTTCTTAATACAGAATGACAAATGAGTCACCATTTTCTCATCGGTCATTTCTCAGTATTCTTTTTTAAACTTTTTTTAGGTAAATGATTCGTTGATTTACCGGAACCGGATTGCCGCATATTCTGAATGTTCTGGTTCTTGTCGTGCTGTTCTTCTCGGCACTCTTGACATAGCCTGGTGATTCAAAGAAGCATACACCAGAGCATTCTCTTCTCCTCTTTCTGTAACAGCTGTGTTGTGGCTACCATCTGAAACTCTTCCAGCTGATGATGCTTCTCTGACAGGTGGAGTTTCACAGCCATGATATGAAGCAGAGGTCAGCTGATCAGAGGTGGAAGGGGTGTTGTGATGAGCTCTGCTCTGTGGAAGAGAAATCATAAAAATAAAAAATAAATGTTTTCAACAGATAAAATAAACTGTTTTACAGAACAAAATTTAAATAAAAGATACCTGATTTTTAGTTGTCGTATCTTTTCTTGTTGATTTTGTCCCTAGGAGAAATTGCGCAGGATCATCCAAGGAAACAAGAACTAATAGTCAGAATTTCATTGTAGCCAAATAGAACAGTAAAGTTTTGTTGAAATTAGCACACCTTTGGATCTGATGATAAGCAATGTTACAGTCGTAACTATAACCACCAGCCCTGCTATTCCACTGCAGATGTACACATACGGCCAGAGCCACTTAAGATCATCCTTTTCACCTGAATTCGGATCACCTAATATTGAAGAGATTGAAACAAAATAATATATCAGAGTTGCTGTCATAGGTCTCATAGGTTCATATCAACATATGAAGATGCATATGTCCAAGCAAAATGTTAACAGTAATGTCATGAATTGTAATGTTCATGTCCTTACGTGTGTTGCTTTGATTGCCCTCATTCTCATTTTTATCTAGTGAATATAATAAATATTAAAGTATTTAAATATTTATATTCAACAATATGTCTGAATGCTTACATTCAGTGAATCAAAAGCTAATGTCTCTTACCTGTCACAGTGACATTAATAGCATGAGCTACAGATGTGTCACCACCTTTACATCTGTAGGAACCTTTGTCCTCCATTGAGATGTTCAGGAAAATCAGGAAATACATCCATTCATGTTCTTTGATGCTCTTCAAATCAGTTTTTATGTGATGTGAGTAATTAAAAGCTTTACATTCACTTCCATTGATTTTGCACCATGAGACCCTTGGGTTCCCGTGACATCCTTCTAGATGTGTTATAGTACAGTTTATCTTCAACTCGGTCATAACCGGAGCTCTAAACACTGTGTTTCGTGGCACTCTGATCACTGAAATACAATTCATAACAGACCCTAAGAGAATGAAGGAAAACCGGGGGGGAAAAAATTAGGTAGACAGAGAAAAGCCTAAAGAGATTTTAAGTACATTTGATATTATCACTGACATCAGCCACTAAAAATCAAACAATAAATCAAATCAATGAATCAATAAACAAAACATAACACCATAATAATTTTAATCATAGAAAAGGTCAAGTGAAATCATCTGATTTTCATTACAGAGTTTTGAAACTAATAATAAAGTTTACTGGTGTAAAAAAAAGACACTTCACCTATTATAATGTTTATTTTAATGTTAATTAGAATTAGATCCACTATTCTATAACCAGACATTCCAAACCAATCCGTAAGTATAATGCAGCGCATGAGCTCTATTATTATTTTTTTTAGAACATACTTGCTGATATTGGTATAAGTCAATTGAATTTCAGATAAAATCATATAATCTAAGATGAGTTAATGATTCAGGTATTATTACTACTAAGAATAATATAACATTACATTAAAATTATATTGTATCGCTGACTGTTTTTTTTACTATTCCAAAAACGAAAACGGTATTCATTTGTCTATAAAATTGTACAGTTTTATCAAAAATCTGTATCAAATGACACAATGACACGATTCTTATTTTAATTTAAGCTGAACCAAGGCATATCAAACCAGACATTAACTGTGTTTCATATTACTGAGTGGGATAATAAATAAATAACCTACTTGAAAAGAAAACAGTTTGTCAGGTGAGAGGTTAAATAGCCATGCACAAAACCATGAACATACCACAACTTTTGTCATACAAATACCACAATGTTCCCTAGAAACCACAATTAACAAAATATTATTAACTGACATTAGTATTTAATAGAGCATCAGATCTTAATACTCACCATTTTCTGTACCGCTGATGCCAAGTGATAGCAGTAGGAGAGAAACGGCAAGGTTACAAATGATCTGAAAGACATAGTAGCCCATGATTGAAAGTTTTTATCAGACAATGTGCGATTTAAAAACTAATTTCCAAAATGATAGCTGTGCACATTGTTTGCCATGAGTGTGTGAGTGAATGTGTGTATTGGAAAGTACACGTATACTGTAAGATGTTCCTCTGTGACGTCTCTCACCATCTCTGTTTCTCTCTTTTTTTGTACCTCTTAACTCCCTGAATCATGGGTGTTTTTCACCTGTGTTGTTTCTCAGCATTTCTTTGTATCTGATAGTCGTCTTTGTGTCTGTGTCTGTATCCGTATCTGATGGTTGTTCTTCTTCTGTCGTCTCTGACAGTGTCAAACCTCATCTAGTGTGCACATAGTGGTTTCAGGTTGTCTGAATCGTGTCCAGGTTGGTTGAACCACTTCAAATGTTGAAGAGAAATAGAATGAAGAAACAGAAAGATCAATTTTAAATGAACTCAGTGACACCTCCTTGTGGATAATGACTGAACACTATAAACTACATCTGCTTGTTTTACTTTCTGTTCAATACAAGGAGGTCTAAGCCTGAATTAAGCTATGTTTAAGCATTTCCATTTATTTCAATAACAGCAGTACAACTGTTACAATTATTCATCAGAAATATGCTATTAGAAATCTGTGGGGCTCATTGGGGATTAATTCAGTTTGTTTTGAGCCATTTACCTTGGACTACTCTTAAAGTAGGAATTATTTGTAGTTTCCTATTGTAATACAAAAGGAAACTGCTCAAACTTCCCTAGTGTAAGCAATGTGTCCTCTATTTTTTATTTTTCTTGTGGAGCAAAACATTTCTCTGTTTTGGTGGACATTTCAGTGACTTGAGCAAAAACATTCTTTAAATCAGACCTACACAGCACACAGCACACACACAAATGTGAAACTTTTAAATTTAAAAAGGCCTTCAATGATCCCGAAAGAGCCCATGTTACACCTGTCTTTATCCCCTTGCACTGGCTACCGGTTGCGGCCTGCATCA
Organism: Carassius auratus; assembly: GCF_003368295.1. Taxonomy (NCBI): domain Eukaryota; kingdom Metazoa; phylum Chordata; class Actinopteri; order Cypriniformes; family Cyprinidae; genus Carassius; species Carassius auratus. Next base: position 59,537 of record NW_020528713.1, read on the forward strand.
AGTTCAAGACATTGATGCTTGCATATGGAACAGCCTCAGGCTCAGCACCCACCTACTTCCACTCACTATTATGAATCGACATCCCCTCCAGAAGTGTGAGATCCGCTAGTGAGCGACCCCTGGTACCATCACAGAGAGACTCAAAATCACTTTCCAGAACATTCTCGTTCACCATTCCTGGCTGGTTGAATGATCTTCCCAACCCTACCTGGAATGCTGAATCCCTGACAATTTTCAAGCGGCACCTGAAAACGTATCTCTATCTAAACTACTTCATCGTAAGAAAAACAAACAAACAAAAAAACACATTTCTCTTTCAACCTTTATTTATTCCTTATTTTCTAGCTTGTGCTTATTTGAACAATGTCTAAAACTTGCTATGCTGTTTGTCTCTTTAACCCTTAATCAGCCCCTGGGGTCTATTTGACCTCAAAGCCATTTTCCTTTTTTCTTTTAAAACATTTTCTCTTCATCTCAGGAGCATGAAATTATGTGACTTTTCCTAAATAATAAATCTAAACACACACACACACACACACACAGACACACTGTGCTGACAAACTGCCTGGGAGCTCCTCAGTGGTGAAACTCCTCCTCCTTCAATCAGTGGTGAACCAGGTGGAACAAATCTTCCAGGTGATCTGAGCGTGCCAGTACCTGGCTTTGTTGTCTTTAGACCGCATTTAAGGCACCACAAGACCAAGGAAACCATCTTTGTCATCAAATTGACTGTGCAAGACCAAGCCTTCCACAATACTGTGAAGGACAGCCGGTAAGCGCCATATTGGCCATGTTTGGCTAGACTGCCTTAAGCAGTCAAACACAAACTCTTGAACTCTTGTTGACTTTGATAGGACTTTTGCAGTGGTATTTGTAACTTCAAATGTTGTTTGTGGGGTAATCAAATTCCAAATTCATTGTTTGACAAAGAATGTGTTTGAAATTGTTAAAAGTAATTTCAACTTTGTAGAAATCTTAACAAACAAAGTTCTTAATTCAGTTGAAAATGTATAGTCTAAAATTATTTGGCTAAAGATACTTTGTTAAAAGAAGGTTCTAAAAATTTAAATAATTGATTGTTTTGTAAAGGATATATAGTTGTGTGGCTACAATGATGCCTTAGAATAATTCTTGACTATGAAAATACTTCTTAAAAGTGGAAACCTTGTATTTTGTAATGACAGTACTGTGTTTATCTGAGGAGAATGTGAAGAATTGTTTAGTTTGACTGTCAACTCAAATAATAACTGGTATTTGTCATTTCTTTTGAGGTTTTTCACCTGTTTACTGCTATCAAGGAATGGTAAATAAAAGACAAACAACTGTTCCCATGGCTGTTTATTGAGTGAAATCCAGTTAACATGTGGAGGGATTGTCCTTTTCAAGTGGGGAATTGCACAAGGAATAGATCAGAACTTGACAGTGAAAAACCGTCTCTGAAGACTGGAGAAGGACCAGAAGAGTGACCACACGTGTCCAAAGAGACAAATAAAGAGTGTTCCTGTCCTGTTGTTGTGATTTGAAATGGCTGATTCATTACTGGTAGAACAGCTAAAGACCGCAAGGACATCAGCGAAACGTCAGTTTTCTAGGTTGGCCAATAATGTGCTACAAATGCATACAATGATGTCGGAAGAGGAGCTTCGAGACAATTTTAAGAAGATCTCTGAAGAAGCTGGCAAAGTCCTGGAAGCCAACGATGATGTAGAGGGGCAATGTATTGAAGAAAGCTCCGATGCAGAGGAGTTGAGTGAGCAGCAAAAGAGGGACTTGGTCAAAACAGCTAATGAGTGTGAGAAGAAATTGCAAGAGCTAAAGGACCTCATACAAAAGACATTGTGGGCAAATTTCGGGGAATATGAACTGACACAATCAATTACAACAGCAGAGTCGCAAGCAGAAAACGTGGGAGCTGTGGACCCAAGTAGAAATCCAGATGCATATCACTTCATGATCGGACAGCTAGAGAAATTTGTGAAGGCTGCGAAGGAGGTGCATAAACATTGGAAGTGCTGGGCCCCCCCAGCAGAGCAACAACAGTTCCAGAGTCGTATTCAAGGCCTTGAGACTGTCCTGCCAAAACTCTCAATAAGACAAGCAGACTTAACAGGGGCACATGTCAGAGAAGAAACAAGCAAATTGAGTACTAATTCAATCAGTTGTGTGGCCACACCAGCAATTAAGTTAAAGCCAGCTGCCCTCCCAAAGTTTTCTGGCATCCGACGAGAGTTTCACCGGTGGAAAAAAGATTGGGAAGCGCTCCAGATGCAGGGAGAACCTACTGGATCCAAAGAGGTTAAAAAGTTCCAACTTCTCGACAGTGTGGATGAGAAGATAATACGAGACCTCCGCCTTACAACTTGCATAACTGCTGAGGACATGTTCCGGGTCTTGGAGAACCGCTTTGGTAATAAGACAACTATAGCCCTTGAAATAGTAGAAGAGCTCCAAAGACTCCAAGCAGTTAAAGGTAACCAGCCTAGGAGGATTGTTGAGCTAATTCAATCTGTAGGAAAAGCCCTGGTCGATCTGAACGAGCTTGGCAAGACCGGCGCAATAAAGAACCCTCTTGTAACAAAAACGATAGAGAGTAAACTTCCTGATGGTCTGAAGAAGGAATGGCTTCTTCATGTAGCTGGCAAAAATGATGAAGCAGAGGAGGACAAGCGATTTGACTACCTCCTCACGTTTCTTCAAGGTCAAGAAGCCATCTATGAGAAGCTGGACCAACTGAGAGAGGAGGAACCAAAACCAAAATCTGAACCTCGGCAAGCTCGAACCAGAACCTCCACCCAATTAAGCAACCAGGCTCAAGGATGTGTGGTCTGCGGAGATGGCAAGCATAAGAAAAGGATATATTTCTGCCAGAAGTTTCGCACTCTTAAGTTGTCAGAGAAAAGAAATGCTGTCAGGAAGCTGGGAGCCTGCAAAAAATGCCTGGAGATTCACAATGAAGGTGACTACTGTAAACCAGAGTTTCTGTGCAGGAGGCCAGACTGCATAGAACAGCGTGCTGCAGAACACCACTATTACCTTTGCCCAAGAGCTGGTACGTTCAAAGGGAATGTTGTCCAGGGGTCCAATAACCACGGCAAAGTGGGAGGTGACGCAAGGGAGTGTTACACCCAAGCCCAAGAAGAATTTGTTAAAAGTCTCTCACCTGAACTTGCAGAGAAGTGTCGCAATGCCTTTTGCAACACCGTAGTCAGTTGCTCTCATTTGTCCAACCAAAGCAGTCTTCTAGCAGAGAATGGAATAGTGGAGTGGCCAGTCATCATGATGCTCTTAGAGGTCACAGCCAATGCAGGACAAAAAGTTGGGACTTTGATCGACCTGGCATCGGATACAAACTACAAAACTCATGATGCAGCAGATCGTTTGAAGCTTAGAAGTGAAGCCATAACCCTTGTTGTCCATGGCGTGGGAGGAATGAAAGTTCAAGTTACCACAAAACGGTACCTCCTAAAGATCCGGATCCGCACAGAGCAGGGCAACTTCAGATCCCACCAACTCCTCTGCTATGGTTTAGACAGCATTGCAGATATCCATAAACATGTGACAGCCAAAAGTTCTTTCCAGATGTCCACCAAAATGAACTGGTGAGACCAAGACAGATACAGCTTTTGATAAGCCATAAGGAAGGGCGACTTGTCCCACAGAAAATGCGCACCATTGGGGACCTTGTACTATGGGATGGGCCATTGGGAAAGACAATTGCAGGGACACACCCTGGTCTATTTGAAGAGGTTACAGTTACAGCACACCAGTCCAGAGCGCACTTCGCCAGGTCTATGAGAACAGCAGCATTGATGTATGAAGAACATATCTGCACCAAACCTACCATTAAGTCGTCTTTTTCTGCTATTACACATCGGGATTTTGAGTGGTGGCGATGGGATAGCATTGGCGCCCCCTGCACTCCAAAATGTGGAAGATGTCGCTGCGGCAGTTGTCAACCTGGTGGCAAAGAAATTACTCTGGCTGAAGAAAGGGAGCTGGAAGTTGTAAGGGGTGGCCTGACTTATGTTGGTGATGATGACCACAGTGATAGTCCACACTGGCATGCAAGATATCCTTGGCTCATGGACCCATCTACATTGCCAAACAATAGAAAAGCAGTGGAGGCAACCTTCCTCCGAACAGAGAGACAGCTCGACAAAGAACCGCAGTGGAAAAAAGCCTATGGAGCTCAAGTCCACGAAATGGTTGACTGCCGGGCTGCAAAGAAGTTGACCAAGGAGGATCTAACCAACTGGAATGGACCTGTCTGGTATATTAGTCATCTTATCGCACCCAACCCCCATTCTGTTACAACTCCGGTAAGACTTGTCTGGAACAGCAGTCAGAAGTACAAAGGCCAAAGTCTTAATGACCTTTTGATGAAAGGTCCTGACGTTCTCAACTCGATTAGAGCTGTCCTCCTCAAGTTCCGCCAAGGCTCCTTTGCCGCTCTAGGAGATGTCAGAAAGATGTATAATTCTGTGTGGCTCGAGGAGAGGGAAGTCCATCTACACCGGTTCTTGTGGCGTGATTCAGAGGACGATGAGCTAGAACAATACGCCATAACCAGAGTGAATATTGGGGACAAGCCAGCAGGATGCATAGCACAACTTGCTATGAGGGAGACCGCTAACCTGCCTCAATTCAGCAACCTCACAGAGGAATGTCAAGTATTACATGAGCACAGCTATGTCGATGACATCTTGACATCCCATAACTGCAGTGAAAGGCTCAAAGTCATTACAAAGAATGTGGAGCTGATTCTAAAAGCAGGAGGGTTTGCATTGAAGCCTTGGGTCTTCTCAGGCCAAAGTAAAGGAGAAAGAGAAAAGGCATCACCAAATATTGTTGTCCTGCCGAACCAGCTTAAGGAGGAAGAGAACAAGGCGCTCGGTCTCGGCTACATTGTGGATGAAGACATGTTGCATGTCATGGTGAGGGTCAACTTCTCCAGGCGGAGGAAAAAGATGAGACTTGGACAAAACCTGCTGCTTGAAGAAGTACGAGCACAGACACCAGACCCGCTGACAAGACGTGAACTGCTGAGTCAAGTTGCTGGCTTGTATGACCCAGTTGGCCTAACAACACCATTAAAGCAAAAAGGGGCTATCTTGGTCCGAAGGGCATTCCAAGAGGCAAAACCAAAGTGCAGCATGGTCAAGGACACATGGGACCTTCCCCTGTCGGATGAGCTCCGCAAAGATGCAATTGGAATTTTTGAGGAGTACGTCCAGCTAAGCAAAGTAATGTTCCCAAGAGCCCTTACTCCACCGAAGGCAACAACTGAACCAGTGGCTGTCACTTTTTCAGATGGTAGTGAAAGCTCCTATGGTGCTGTCCTCTACCTGCGGTGGAACTGCAACAAACAATTAACAATTCGACTAGTGGAGTCAAAAGCAAAGCTGACACCTCTAGACCAGAAGGGGGATGCGGTCAAATCAGAACTTTGTGGTGGCAGTTTTTGCAAGTCGCCTGAAAAAGTACTTTGAACAGCATACCCAGATCCAGATAAAAAGGTGGTACCATTTGTTAGACAGTCAGACTGTTCTTGGCGCTATCCAGCGTGAAAGCTATGGATTTCAGACTTTCTTCGCTAATAGAATTGGAGAGATCCAAGAGAGCACACAGCTACAGGACTGGTGGTGGATCCCTGGACCACTCAACATAGCCGACATTATCACTCGAGGAGCTGGGCCAAAGGAACTTGATGCGCATTCAGAGTGGCCGCAAGGGCCAGAGTTTCTACATCTTCCAGAGAGCGAGTGGCCAATTATGTCATCAAAAGATGTGTCTGTAACAGCTCGAGAAAGCATTAACAAAATGCAAAAGAAGTCGTTTGTGGCTGCACTCACCAGAGCTCAAGCGAAAAGTCTTCCAAGTCTTGCGGGACGACTTCCTGCTGGTGCAGCTGTCCTAAACCTAGTAGATGAGAGGCGCTTTAGTAGTCTTAAGTGTCTAATCAAGACGGTTGCTTTCATCTGGAGAGCCGCCAAAAGGTTTACATCTGCAACAAAGTCCATTGAGACCCCAAAGTGGGAGGCGATTCCCACAAAAGGAGTTATCACCGTCACAGAACGTCAAGAGGCAATAAGAGACCTCTATCTTGCTGCTCAAGAAGGGGTAACATTTCCAGTCACTACTACGGACCGCTTGGTTGTGTACAGAGAGCCAGAATCTGGGCTACTAGTCTGTGGTGGGAGAATCCATGGCTTCAGGGAGGATGGCGCTGCAGTTCCCCTTTTGCCTTTCAATGCATGGGTCTCTACTTTAGTGGCAAGGGAGGCGCACAATGAGGGTCATGAAGGTGTGGCTGCAACCTTGCTGAAAATGAGGAGGAAAGCCTGGGTCATCCAAGGGAGGAAAATTGCTCAATGTAGTGGAGAACTGCCTTTTCTGCAAAAAGTCAAGAGCAAGAAGGTGCAAACAGGTGATGGCTGACCTACCTCTTGAAAGAACCACACCTGCAGCTCCATTCGAGTTCACTACAGTCGACCTCTTTGGACCGTACCTTGTCAAAGATGACATCAAGAAACGGGTCTCCATGAAAGTGTGGGGTGTCGTCTTCAGTTGTATGGCCAGCAGGGCAATTCATGCAGACCTGGTCAACACAATGTCGACAGAGAGCTTTTTGATGGCTTACCAACGCTTTACTGCAATAAGAGGGCACCCAAAAAAGATCTGGTCCGACCCGGGGACAAACTTCATCGGCGCTAAACCTGTCCTAAGAGAGCTGTACCAGTTCCTGGATGCTCAGAATAGAACTTCAATAGAAGAGATGTCGGTTCAAAAAGGTACCAAATGGGAGTGGACAATTCACCCTGCTGACTCACCTCACCGCAATGGGGCTGCTGAAGCCGCTGTCCGCATTCTCAAGAAGGCACTGCAGAGCCTGGGCAACAACACTGGCCTCAGCTACAGCGAGCTTCAGACAACACTACAACTTGCTGCAAACCTTGCCAACGAATGCCCAATAGATGCCAGGGTGCAGACCCATGAAGAAAGTGTGCAGTATGTGTCACCAAACACACTTCTCCTGGGCCGAGCCTCTTCAAGTGGTGAGATTAGAACATTTGACTTTGCAAATTACCCTTACAAGAGACTCCGAGAGATGCAGAACCAGGTCAACAAGTTCTGGAGGTCTTGGAGCCAGCTTGCCGGCCCAAACTTATTTCTGAGAAGTAAATGGCACACTTCGCATCGCAATGTTGCTGTCGGAGATATTGTCTGGTTGTGCGACCAAAATGCAGTGAGGGGCCAATTCAAGCTAGGACGGGTCGTGAGAGTCAATCCAGATGCTAAGGGCATTGTTCGAGACGTGATCGTCAAAGTGGTCCAAAGCTCCTGCCTTCCTGTCACAAAACCTGCACTAAACCGTCATCGATCAAAGTCCTGAAAGAAGCTTTCCAAACCACAGTCCTGCACAGAGATGTTCGAGCCTGGTTGTCTTGCTACCAGTTGAGGACCAACTCTGAGCTGACTGGCAGTAAGCCAGGTGCTGATTTGCGATCTTTCCATCGGCTCCCATGGGAAGATCGAGTGGGAGGTGTGCTGACAAACTGCCTGGGAGCTCCTCAGTGGTGAAACTCCTCCTTCAATCAGTGGTGAACCAGGTGGAACAAATCTTCCAGGTGATCTGAGCGTGCCAGTACCTGGCTTTGTTGTCTTTAGACCGCATTTAAGGCACCACAAGACCAAGGAAACCATCTTTGTCATCAAGGTGACTGTGCAAGACCAAGCCTTCCACAATACTGTGAAGGACAGCCGGTAAGCGCCATATTGGCCATGTTTGGCTAGACTGCCTTAAGCAGTCAAACACAAACTCTTGAACTCTTGTTGACTTTGATAGGACTTTTGCAGTGGTATTTGTAACTTCAAATGTTGTTTGTGGGGTAATCAAATTCCAAATTCATTGTTTGACAAAGAATGTGTTTGAAATTGTTAAAAGTAATTTCAACTTTGTAGAAATCTTAACAAACAAAGTTCTTAATTCAGTTGAAAATGTATAGTCTAAAATTATTTGGCTAAAGATACTTTGTTAAAAGATAAGAAGGTTCTAAAAATTTAAATAATTGATTGTTTTGTAAAGGATATATAGTTGTGTGGCTACAATGATGCCTTAGAATAATTCTTGACTATGAAAATACTTCTTAAAAGTGGAAACCTTGTATTTTGTAATGACAGTACTGTGTTTATCTGAGGAGAATGTGAAGAATTGTTTAGTTTGACTGTCAACTCAAATAATAACTGGTATTTGTCATTTCTTTTGAGGTTTTTCACCTGTTTACTGCTATCAAGGAATGGTAAATAAAAGACAAACAACTGTTCCCATGGCTGTTTATTGAGTGAAATCCAGTTAAAAGCTTCATGTGGAGGGATTGTCCTTTTCAAGTGGGGAATTGCACAAGGAATAGATCAGAACTTG